>NW_020655778.1:0-25238 GCF_003589595.1 Hyposmocoma kahamanoa | reverse complement strand
TAACTAGCGTTTTTTAAGTTTACCCTGAATATAAATGTTTATAAACTATTCTTTAAGGAGTAATTTCATGGTAAACGTTAGAACCACTCAAACGGAATATTATTATATTTATCCAAGTACACCAAAAATTGAATTAGTGCTTTTTAAGTGCAGGATTTGCGGTGTATTACTACATTTTATTTGAAATGTTTTTGTTGGTAGTACGGAGGGTATTTATTTAGCAATGCAGAATAATAATTTTTCTTTTTAAAAACTTGTATTTAAACAGAATGCTTTTCTAATTTGCGAAACCAAATAGCCGCCATTTTGCGGTAGGAGTAGCGCATCGTGTGTGGTATGCGTCTACCGCTGCATGTATCGCGTGAGCGGCTAGTGTGCCTGTAATTTCACCAGCACCCATCAAAACCGGAACGCAGTATGCTCACACTCACAAGTAGCTCTTGTGCTGTTAAACACCGTTGATGATACCGTTTTTTGAATCCGCTCTCCAGCTGCACCGCTCATATACATAAGCTCAGGATACGATGAAACTGACATGTAGTACTTTGTACAAAAGCTTCTAATTAAATGAAGATAAAAAAATGTGATCCTTTTCATAAAAGTACTAAATTTTCATATTTTTAGGTCTTTGAGATGATAGCACGTATCGTTATAGTACTAACTTGGGCAATTAAGAGCCTCCTTTTACTGGGATCTTTGGCCTACGAAATGGAATGCTTTTATGGCTGTGTCAAGGATGTGGAACGTTTTTATGTTGTTGCAATGAATAACGAAAGTTCCAGTGAGTATTTCTTACCAATGTACTAATTCGTCAATGTTCAATATAAAAAAAAACCTTTGATAAGCACAGCTTAAATTAGTGGGCACAATAGCTCTTTGTTTCTTGAGAATAAATTTTTGTATATCAACTGGTAGTGTGTCAGCCAAGTCGTGAAACGACTTTTTACAAGCCGACTTTGATACTGACAAGTTTTTCATACATAAAAAGTTTTATTACGTCCGTAGGTATATGTACTTGTTTAAGTCTGTTATTTATTGTGCTTTTTTATATTTGTTTTGCAGCTGAAGTAAAAAGACAATGTAAGAAGATCATCCGCATTAACAAGTCGGCGTTTAAGAAAATGTCCGTTTATGGCATGTTTGTCGTAGACTTCAGTCTGATTATGGACTTGGGAAGCATTATTACTACTTACACTATTGTACTTTTGCAGTTTGCTCTCACCAAACAGTAGAAAGGCAGATGTTTTTGTCCTAACAATTGTTTGTATAATATTTTATTGTTTTCCAATACCGTCAATGGACAAATTAGTCTATGATCCAGTACCATAGACTAATTTGTCCTTGTCATTCCACGACACAGTTCGCAAAAATATTTTGAATCTTTCACACTGAATATTGCTCGTATGTGGAACCTTCTTCCAGTTCAGGTCAGACAGTCTTTTTCGGTTCGGGCTTTCAGGGGGCTCTTTTGACATCTTGAAATTATTCAGACTCCTCATATTAGAGCTTATAAAATATTTGTTTAAATTTCACATGTTTATTTATAGTCTTATTTTATATGTTGATTTTACTATATATTTTATTTGTCTTAGTGCATTTGTTATAATAAATTCTTGTAATTATTTAGTATGTAGCATTAAATGTAATGATTTTATATATTTTTAGATTTTATTGTAATTGAATTATTCAAAGGTTAGCTAGAAGATATCCCTTTATGGGATAAGCTCGTCTTTGTAAAATAATGTTTTATTTCTCTGTTAAAAATTTGTTTTACATTACATACAAACCGTAATAAAATGTAATTCTTTATCTAGACTCTTAAACGTATAGGTACTAGAATATCTAGATTTGATTATTTTGAGATCACTCAAAATAATCAAATCTAGAACACAATCAGTTACTGATGTAACTTGTTTAAAATATTCGTAAAATCGATGATAGCTGCGAGACCGATTGCTTTTCAATTGAGAGTTTGACGATTCGAATTCCCGAGAGCACCTTTAACTTTTAAGTCTCGCTAACAGTGACATAAAATGTCGTGTCGAACTACAGACATATATTTAAATAGATGAAGTAAGTGTACCTAGTTCGAGTGCCCTATGTAAGCTATAAACGCTTAGTTGTCGCTGCTACGCTTCGCGAATCAAGGCTTGGCCGTGGAAAGCCAGCTCAAGAACACGAACTTCAAAAAAAATCTTTAATTTTTTATTTTAACCAATGCGACGATTTCAAGTTTAATAATGCTTACCTATGAAATAAAGATTATTTTGATTTTGATTTTGATAATGGCAAGCAATTTACGCATACCAAGGATCAAGAACTAGTCATTAATATTTTCCATCACCGTAATATAATATAAAACACGTATAGATCATACCATCAATTTAATGACAATCATAATCAACGTCAATATCGACTAGTTCTTAGCAATTAACGCAATTCATTTTAGACAGTTGCCTTACAATCTATTTAATTGATGTTATACAATAGTAACTTTACTGTCGCCGTGAAGTGTCATTAAAATTCTATATCAAACAAAGTATTTTTGATAGCGGAAAATATTTGGATACGTTAAAAAACCTAAATTAAAAAAAAGTTAATTATTTACCGACACGCACTGAATCAATAATAAGTAATACGTAATGTCAGATCTAACTACAATTAAATAATTCAAATTCAGCAAGTTGACTTAATTGAGGCCAATGAGAGTCAAGTAAATAACGGCCTAGGTATTTTGCCCCATTGATGTAATCCAGTAAACGCACCGGAATACTATTTCTATAGACAAATATAAACAAAGACTAGGTTCTTTAGTGCGTGGAAGTACTTTATTTTGTTAATTAAGAAATTGAAGAGTATAACATGTTGGGTAAACTTGAATGTTCTTTAATAAATAAGGTTTTTAAAATAATAACTTTTGTAACTGTAACTTAAAATTAATATCAGACATAACTGGTTGTGTTTGTCATCTCTGTTAGTCGTGACCATGGGACGTTGGTTGGTTTGAAAAAAAGAAACGAAAATAGTTTCATTTTCAATAAGACATATCAATTTGACGATCTGGGTGACACAGCGGTTAGCACTTAATATGAAAGTTTGGAGACTGGTTCCAAATTTTAGAACACGGAGTTATTTAAATTAATTCCATTTTTGTTGTTAATTTTGTTAATCAAGGATTTATAGTGATACCATTGATAACCTGGTACATTGTATTACAATTTAAATTCATTTCTTTTTTAAAAGTAATATTAAGTAAATTATAAAAAGTAAAATTAAGTAAATTCATCGAATATTCTAGAAAGGAAAAGGAAAACCACAAAAATGACAAAACTACGCAGTGAATATCTCCTGAATAATGTAATAGATAAGAAATTTCTATCTGTGTTATTACCGCTGTATTATATTCAAAACGTGTATTTTTTATCGAAATACAAAATGGCTGACAAATTTATAACTCCCATTTCTAAAACATATTACTTTTTATCATTCTTTGGTTTATTTTTTTTAATATTTTCACATTCATATAAGATGGTACGCGATTTGTTAGTAGATGCATTTGACACATATTTTGTTAAGTGCTTTGCAATTTTTGATTGTATATACTTTGTGACCATATATATAATGTTTTACATAAGAAATGTTAAGTACAGTTTAGATAGTGTGCAAATGATTTTAAGCCTTCAGGGAGTGCATAAAAGCCTTAAATTGCAGTGTATCAATTTCAGGACTCTGATACGTTGTAATTGGTTTTATGTATCCAGTGTATTTATCTTATACATTACACTTGCGTTGTGGTATGCGGCAATAATAAAGTTTGACGTTGTTCAAATGGGTTATATAGCGTCAGTACTTTATTGCGACGCTGTTATAGTCGAGACCAATCGAGTGATGGTTTTAATCAATAAGGAAATGCAACATTGGATGTGTGAATTAAAAGTATATTCAGAACTGTGCGAGGAGTTAGAACTTTGTAATACACAAGCGAAAGACAGAGGTGAAGAAGATGATGAAGAAAGATATTGGATTTCTATATATGAAGCCTACAGATGTCTATTAAAAGCTTTCGATTTATACAAAAATATTTATGAATTTCCGGTAAGTATTGATTGTGAATCAGAATTTTTTTCTAAGCCCATTGTGAGAACGGTTGCTTCATATATGTACAGTGGATGCCCTAACACGTTCCCTGGGTAACTGGAATTCAAAATTTGACCCCTCACGTACAATTTTTTTATTTTGCAAATACGTTGGATTTGGTGTGTATTATTACATTTATGGATGGAAAAATCATTTCCATAAACCCCCTTCCCATTTTCTCGATTTTTCCCAAGTGCCCCACACGTGATACATACACGTATGAGTTGCTTACGTGATGCCACATAACATGGTGCATGCAAGTACTAGCTCTTTTCTTAATGCATGACATAGAATTCATGCACGTTGAGAGTTATTTTGAAAATATTTTAGTTAATACATTTATGGATAGAAAAATCAGTCCCTTGCCATTTTCTCATTTTTCCCAAGTGCCCTACACATGTGATACACGCACGGATGAGTTCTTTACTTGTTGCCACATATACCTAATATAATTATTTTAGTTTATTTATTTATTTATTTATTTTCAAAAGGACACCAACATCATGTGTATTAATGCATTTAAAGAGCTTAAGACTAAGAAGAACAAAATCCGATACACAAGCCAATTATAGGTGTACACAACATTCAATACTAACGATTAGAGGCCGAGTAAACTAATACATGAATATTAATAGTAGAAACAATCGAAATAAATCAATAAATTAAAAATTAAACAAAATTAAATTAAAAGTAATTAAAAGAATAGACAATTATACAATTAATTAATTGGGTATCGTCCCAAACATGTGTTTTAAAATGCTGGTCAGGTAAAGGAAATGTTTAAATTTTTAAATCATCGGCAAAGAGAGCGTACCTACAGTGCTGTACACAAGAGGTGATATCGTTTAAATAAGAAATAAACAGTAGCGGTCCCAGATTAGAGCCCTGCAGTACACCCGATTGTGCAAGTTATACATTAGACTCGAAGCTTTTTATGACGACTGACTGATATCTTTCCGATAAGTATGAACAAAGCCACTCCAATAGACATCCGTTTACGCCAAAAGCTTCTAATTTTTGTACAAGTAAATAATGATTAACTTTGTCGAACACGCTACTAAAGTCGGTATATACAGTATCCACTTGGTTGCCATTATCAATCTCATGGGCCAAATCAGTCACAAAATTGACTAAATTAGTTTGAATAGACCGACCTTTTCTGATGCCGTGTTGGTGCGACATAATATATTTATCTAGGTGTTGTGCGACTTTTGGACACACCAGTGACTCCAACAGCTTGGATGGACAGGACAAAATTGCGACTGGTCTGTAGTTTCTAGCACTGTGTGGATTACCCTTTTTGAAAATTGGAACAATTCTAGCTTTTTTCCACTCAGTGGCCAATGTAACGTTATCTAGAGAGTGATTGAATATAATCGTCAAGAGAAAAGTCAATCCTGCTGCAGCGCGTTTAAAGAACAATGAAGGTATTTGATCAGGAACTGCACATTTATTAGCATCTAATTGCACGAGCTTTTTAAAGACCTCCTTCACTGTAAAATTAACCAGTCCAGGCAGACAATCACTACAACCAGTGGAATCATTACTCAAGCTTAAACTGTTGTTGTTATATACCGATGAGAAATACGTAGCAAAAAGATTCGCTATATCGTAACCATTTTCAGCCGATTCGTTATTAAGACACATACTAGATGGAATTGAGGTATTATTCTTCCGTTTATTGTTTACAAATTGCCAGAAGGCTTTGCAATTTCCAGATATTTTATCTTCAATTCTCCGTTTATAATTCAGATAGCAAGTATTTAAATATCTGTTGCTCATCAATTGCGAATAAGATCGAACTCAATTCTGTCACGAGAGTTGCTAAATTTCCTGTGTCGAAGTTTAAGATTTTTTTTTTCTCTCAGCAATTTAATTAGTGCTACGGTAAACCACGGAGGATGTTTCCCCTTTCTTATTTTACGTTTTGGTACGTGCCGTTCAATCAAACCTCGTATTATTTTGTAGAAAATAGAAACCATCTGGTCTGTTGTGCTGCACTCAATAAACTCAGAACGCCAGTCAATATTTTCAAGTTCCCCAGCAACAACATCATAGTCCACCCTAAAAAAGTTAATGTGTGTATTAATGTGTAAAGTTAGTACATAATTAATGTATGGTTTACTACCCAATAAGGAAATATTAGCGTTATCGATCATGTACAAAATTGGAGGGTGATGTAGATACCGTTTGCTAAGTAAGTCACTTAGTTGAGCTTACCCGGCTTTTTAATTTTTGATTATTGGGTTTTTGACATTGTTTGATTGTCCTTTTGTGTTTATTATCATGTGCTATATATGTAAGTTAATAATAAAGTTCAACTTGTATTAAAAAAATATAATTATTTTTACGGCTTACACGTTAAAGGTGTTAACTTTGTTAACACCTTTTTTTACACTGATCACAACCAAATAGACGCTAAAGGGGGTCAGGTATCTTGAAGTGTCGTACTGTACCTATAACTTAATTACATAAATTAAATATTTGAATGAATGTGAAAAACGATTAACTTTTTTTATGAACTCAAGTAGCGGGTCTGTTGGTAAGCGACACGCCTGTCCATAACAGTTGCAGTGCCACTCAGAGCTTTACAACGCAAAGATCTGAGGGGTACTGCCACTGTGCCCGTTATCCTGAGACATAAGTTGACAAGTCCCATGTGCCTGTAATTTCACCAGTACCCATACTCTTCTTAACCGGAACGCAGTAATTCTCATATTACTCCTTGGCGGCTTGAAAAAAAAAAACTATTCATGATTTATTTTTCTTATTTCAGGTACTTTTCTTAACAATCGACACATTTGTACATACCTTATTATACATTCAATGCATAATAGACTCAAGCAGGATGAATATTTTAGCTACTTTTTCGGTGAGTTGAAAGCACTCCGTTTTGCGACTGTTGTCAAAATCGTACACAGTACAGTGATCTGTTATTTAAATCCCACATAACAAACTTGTGTAGAGCATCTTCTCACTTTAGAGACATACGGTATACGACGCACAGGCAGGGCTCCGTCATTCACTCAAGGTGTCGCTCGAGTGCCTGAGTGTACCGACGTCGGCACAAGCGCTCATAGAAGTCTTTCATTTATTCCCTAGTCTAGTCTAGCATTCGGCTCCGTAAGACTGCACACGGTGGGCAATGTTATTTTCACCTTTCTCGTGCTTTGGTCCTTTTTCCTCGCAGTGAGCGCCTGGTATCTTTTGTCAGATTTAGTAGACTATTATAGCGTAGGTATTTTGGATTTTGTATGAGAGTAATGTATCTGTTACATAGTAACTATTAAGTATCTGTGTCATAATATGTACGTAGCCAGCTTGAGTATAATTCCATAATTTTAGGATACTCACGAATCAAATACCCTTATGATTGAAAGGATACACCTAACGAAAATTTGCTCACTATATTAATAAAAAGCTTTATGGGTAACTACACTTACTCGTTTCCCTCATTGTTTGTATTGGGAATAATTGGTTTAGACACCTTATCGTGTTTGCTCACTGCATCCTATTCGTATTCGTTCCGAATCCGAGACCGTACAAATTTAGAAAAATCGGACCCACTTCGGATATTGCTAAGCACTAATGCAATTTGACAAAATGCTAATATCGCTTGTACACCAAAAGATAAAATAGTCCCTGTGACATTTCGAACCGTCTTTTCACGGATTCAAAAGGGGGGTCTACACTCGATCTCCGTCTGACATCCGTCAAAAACAATTACTGCCAAATAAGCAATACTTGACCAAACGAAAAGACGCGTGATGCGAATGAAGCTTCACACTGGATACTTGTCTTTTAATTTTGTCGAATATTACTTATTTGACAGTAATTGTTTCGGACAGATGTCTGATATGAATCAGATGAAGTGCGCCAACGCCCTTATTTGTTTCCCTCGATGTTTGCGTCGGGAATAGTTGTTTAGATACCTTAGAGTTGAGGCGAAAAGTGACGCTTCGAGTTTTTAATGTCATGTCATTTGACATGGCAATCCGGAAAAGTTAGCGCGTTACATGTTGTATGTGTCTAACAAACACTTGCACCTGGGACAGCAGCCTGTGTTTTACGATTGGCGCTGCGTGCGTAATGCTCACAACACGCCCCTACTTATAGGACGTTATCGTCGGCCAATGCCCTGATTGCTCATCACCGGGATATACATTCATTTGATACAGTGGAAACAAAGTAAAGTTTTACAAGGAAGCCTATGTTTGTACTAACCGAGTAATAATCTAAAATGTATTTGTATGAGAGTGATGTATTTTTGTATACAGTTTGAGAACTGTAAGTGCATAGCCGCTCACGCGATGCACTACCCCCATCTACATGGCCCTTAAAGGATAGGATAAACCTACCGCAAAATGGCGGCTATCTGGTTTCGCAAATTAGAAAAGCATTTAGTTTAAATACAAGTATTTGTAAATAAAAATTATTATTCTGCAATGCTAAATAAATACCCTCTGTACTACCAACAAAAACATCTCAAATAAAAAGCAGTAATACACTGCAAATCCTGCACTTAAAAAGCACTAATGACATTTTGGGTGTACTTGGGTAAATATGATAATATTCCGATTGAGTGGTTCTAATGTATACCATGAAATTACTCCTTAAAGTATAGTTTATAAACATTTATATTCAGGGTAAACTTAAAAAACGCTACTTACGGTATGTTTTCAATAAATAAACACCGAAATCACCAGCCCAAACAATAACACTCACACGATTGTCGTGACGTATTTTTGAAGTTGTTTATTTTTTTTTAATGACAGACCCAGGCATTAAAAACTTTATGGTTTGCTAGAGTAGTTACCGAAATAGCAATTAATATTAGTTCTTTTACATGTATTGCGTGAGCGGATAGAGTTGAGTAAAATAAATAAATGTCTATTGTGTAACTTGCAAACTACAGACGATCCAAGAAACAAGTCGCGCGTCTCCCAGGGAATTCTCGTGCACTCTCGGGAATATCACATCACGTAATTAACACAACATTAACTAAGCTATGTACGATTTTGTTACAGAAGTTTGGTCTGATACACGGCATTGTAAATTGAGCTCTATAGAGGAGAAAAGTCATGTAAAGTACATTCGAATTAACAAAAACAAAAGTAATTTTAATAAATCTTTCTTTTCAGTTTCCCGGATGGACGTTTATAATCTACATACTAATATGGCTCGTTAAGAACCTAGGATTCCTGAAACAGCTGTGCACAGAATGCCACCAGTTCCGTACTAATATCAACCATACGAATTTTAACTGTGTTGTTATTATGCAGAAGATCGAATCAGGTATTTTTTTTACGTACACACACGGCACATTTAACAGAAACCTAGTAAAGTCGCCAAAATAATGTGTTTTTTCTTCAAAATCTAAGCGCTTTCCGAGCTATTCAGAACATTCCGAGTAAAAGTTCCGTTCGATTCGGAATAGGATACGATATCGTTATCCAACAGCGTTTACGGAGTTGATTGAAATGGATTATAAGGAAAATGAAAATACTTTTATATACATTTTTAAAGACTTTAGGAATGCATTAGTCTTCTATTAAAATAAATTAATAAAATTGAACAAAATTCAGACTTTACTTAAAGTAATAAGAGATTTCCATATTACATTATTGCTTTGTAGACAATAGGACGTTCGGTAACTTTCATTCGATGGTGTACCAGAATCTGATGGCACTTAGACAATTTTAAATTTATAGTTGGCAACATCAGTATAATAGGAAAAATTGTACTAGATACTTCATATATCTTAATTGTCCAGAATTGATCTCACCTCGTGCATGTTTTAAGATCTGTATGAATTTATGTGTGAGAAAGGTAAGCAATTTCTGACACATTTTAAAATTAAACAAGAAGATATCAATTACATTGTGGGTGATACATTTATTTACGTTTGCAGTTTGAAGTAACTCGCATTTATGCGATTTACTTTTTTTTAACCTTTCTGTAGTCTACACACTGTAGTCTTGCCGATTAGTACCTGCATAAGTACATTGGTACCACATACATTGATTTGGCATCATTAATATTTCAAAGATCACGTTTATTTATTCCTACTAATCGGCAAGATTTGAGACCGGCTTCTAAATCGTGAAACGTGACGTAAATGCACCTAATTCGTCGCTGATTTTGCGATATAAACATTATTGCAATGTTTTTTGCTTGAGATTGGAGGGGATTCTCAGTAATTTTGCTACAAAATCGTTATTTTAAAGTGAAAAAAGTTTAGCAGACAGCTATTTGACACAAGTAATATTTTGAATTGACATGTGAGAAGTTAACATTGCCAGGTGAACGTTGTTCGATTTTTCTAATATTTAGTGCCATGAGATTCTGCTGTAACTGTGTTCTGACTAACGTTTGCAGCCTTTGCCGGTCGCGAAGTTCGAGTAATCGTATGGGTGTGACGCCATTTTGGTTCGGTTTCGAAGACGACAGTTTGACATACTATTCGGGTGTTGTGAATAAAAATGAAATGAAATCGGTTGACAACTGAGTTATCGTAAATCGTTGTGTTAATCGTCGTTCTGAATCGAACCCCTGAATCTAGAAGTGTGTTGCATCAAGTGACATCACTAATTGTAAATTTTGATCAAGATTTGACCAAAATCATGACGAAACGGTCGTACCACAACATGGCCTACAAAAGAAGACCACAAGTGGACCGACTGCTTGTATTACGAATCATGCGGCATACACTCGTTGGCATATTTGTTTTCTCGAAATTCATTCGAAATGAAAATTGCTTTTAAGATAAATTACGCATATTCTGATTATAAAATTACTTAACTGTGGAAAGAAATGTCCCTGTTTATTCATCTATTTATAGCTGTGGTTAGAGGTGGGCGTTTAAACGAGAAACACTTCAAAAAAGTTGATTTTTAAAATAAACACATAAGCACGCTTTTCAATTTTGCGTATATAAAACAACGTGCGCATGTTTCCGCCATCTATGTTTCCTAAACAAATTAATTTATCAATGTGAATAATAATTTAATAAATAAAAATAAAACTCGTGTTTTACAAATAAACTTACTTATCTTAAAACCTTTAGTGGTCTACTCTTGCTTTTCGCTATCAAAACGTTGCATGTTTTTTTTTAACATAAAAGTCTAGGCACCTAAACGCTGTTCTAAACGATTTTGTAAAAAAAAGCGCGAAAAGCATTTAAAAAAGCACATTTTAACGTTTAAAAAAATAAGGAATTTTTCCCATCTGTAGTTGTGGTACTTTTGCAGATAACAGCCGGGCGCCTGAACCATATCAGGACCCCTATTCAGAACTCTTCGATATTTTAATCGAATCGTTCGATTGGATACCGTTCTCGAATTCAAGGGCGCTGTCAGTTAAACGTTAATAATAATAAAATCGTTTTTTTTTCTCCCAACAAGTACAAGATGTAGTATAGCATGGGACGTATCTTGGGCTTGCGTAGCGAGAGGTACTTTATAAATATAAACGACGATATATCATAATTATAACTTTATACGTGTATTTAATTTCGAAGCTTTGTCCAGAACTCCTAGATGTCTGTTTGACATCAACACTCTATTACTCTTACAATTTTAAATACAAAACCTAAGCTGCCTGTACTACAGTAGGTAATACAATATAAGCGAGACGTTGAGAGACGAGCCCAAATTAGATAAGACCTGTGCTATGAGTCGCCTGGCCTCCAACACCCAATAGATTATAAGAAAAATGAATATCCTTTTAAATACATTTATAAGCCTTTAAAGGCCTAAAATATGGGAATGCATTAATCTTGCGTTAAAACAAATTAACAAAATTGAACAAAATCCAGACTTTATTTAAAATAATAAGAGATTTCCATATTACATTCTTGCTTTGTAGACAATAGGACGTTCGGTAACTTTCACTGTGTTCTGAATAACGTTTGTAGCCTTTGCCGGTCGAGAAGTTCGAGTAATCCTACGGGAGTGACGTCATTTCGGTTCGGTCTCGAATACGATAGTTTGAAGTTCGATTCGGGTGTTGTGAATAAAGATGAAAAGAAATCGTACGGTATCAAATCGAACGATCGATGACTGAGTTATCGAAAGGTTCTAAATCGACCCCCAGCACCGGAAACTAAGTGTTCATAGCTTACATTGGGCACGCAAACTATCTATGGCATAAATACTGATAATTTAAGGTGGTTTGAATTATAAGTACGTTGTTGTAATATCATACGGTCTTTATGTTCCAGAAACAGCAAGAAAAGTCTGCAAGAACATTCTGCGATTGAACAAAACCATCGAAGGCATGTCAGTATATAAAATGTTCCTTGTGGAGCCTGGATTCACAGTGTCGCTAGCAGAATTGGTGTCCACATACGCGATCGTCCTTTTGCAGTTTGCTTCAAATTTAAATTAAGCTTATTATAAACTATCAGACCACGCCGCAACTACTACACTAGTAAACAATTACTTTAATAGCAGCAGAGCTCCTTGTGAAAGAGTTGATCCAGGTTCAGGGTCACCTTACCTATTTCTGCCGCCATGCAATAAACGCTGACACATTACTGAGTTCCGGTTTTGAAGGGTAAGGGTGCTGGTGAAATTACAGGCACATGGCACTTGTCAACTTATGTCTCAGGGTGACGGGCGTAATGGCAGTGCCCCTCAAATCTTTGCGTTTTAAAGCTCTGAGTGGCACTGCAACTATTATGGACAGGCGTGTAGCTTCATCAGACACACGACTTGTTCGTCCCGTTACTAGATATTATAAAAAAAAACTACAATGTGATATGAAAAAGAGCATTGTACGGGTCGATGATGTTATTTTAATTTAAATACATTTTTATAATGCATTAAGAAAATAATATACTGTATTAAATATGTTTAATGCGGAAAACAAAATGGATATGAAAGCAGAAAAACTGTACCGAAGGTTTGGATGGCTAAATTCGTTCTTTAGTGGAAGTAGCTGCAGCTTTCTTATCACCAGAGCTTCTGAGCAAAGAGCAGTTGATGTTAGTTTTTATCTTCATTCAGATTGTGTTAGTATATTTGCAGTAGAAATTTTTGTAATTGTTTATTGAATCTCATTGTATCTGAACGATTTGGCTGTTTTACATTGACTTACAAATAAATGGACGACGGGTCTAATACAAAAACCACGAAAAAAATGTCCCAAGTCAACCTATTTAAACGTAGTGACATGTACAGGAATATGAAAAAGCTAAAACGTTGAATTTAAATTGTAATGTCATCGCAGTATTGTCTAATTTTGCTTGCTTCGCTGTCAGTCGAACAAACGAAGACTAAAGCGTGATTGACGCTCTGTATACGATTTTAACGTCCTATAAGTTCGGACACTTTTTAGCGCGAACCCGACGTCCATATTATAATTTTTATTACCATAGAGTGCTGGCGAGATGTAAATAAATATGTAGTTTTGAGGAATGTATTTTTAATTTGTGTTGTGTTGTAGCAAAATAATTGAAAAAATTATAGTGACCTGCATTTTTTATTTATTTATTTAAAACAAAAGTATGTTAAATAAGTTCCAGTAACACTGCGATACTAAAAAAAATTCAAAAAGCAGCAACACTTAAACGCTAAAATATTCAAAATCATAATTCTAATTGGCTAATTAAATTGCAACAAGAATGACTTTGACATCTGATCTGTCAATATATTTTTATGGCATTGGCCACTGGCCTATTAGCCAAAAAATTACATAAGAATCCGTTCCATTTCGTGGGATTGCGTTCCGTTTTACTTTATACAGTATTAAAAATCCCTAACGATTTTCTGGAAATTGCATGTCAAAAATAATTTGTTGTTAATTCAGACTTTCTAGATTTTGAGACCTCTTTACAAAAAACCAACAATAGCCTGGTTAAATTTTCTATTTAGTTTAGTACCACTAAAGGAACAACTCCTTTATATTATTACGTTTTATATTAGTAGTGGTGATATTTATCAAGCCTGCAAATCATTGACTTACAAATAAATGGACGACGGGTCTAATACAAAAACCACGAAAAAAATGTCCCAAGTCAACCTATTTAAACGTAGTGACATGTAAAGGAATACGAAAAAGCTAAAACGTTGAATTTAAATTGTAATGTCATCGCAGTACTGTCTAATTTTGCTTGCTTTGCTGTCAGTCGAACAAACGAAGACTAAAGCGTGATTGACGCTCTGTATACGATTTTAACGCCCTATAAGTTCGGACACTTTTTAGCGCGGACCCGACGTCCATATAATTGTAAATCAATGCTGCAAATAATTATTTTTAAAATGTCCATAGACAATATTATAACATTTTAAGAGACGGCCATTCTGGGGTCTCACTGAAACCAAACCTTACCAAATGGTTCTCTTCAAAGCCATTTTTATGGTGAAATGGGGATATATCAAACCGACTTAAAACTATTGTGATTGAGCATCCCCACACAAAGTATATTTTCCTGCTCTCACGCCTACTGTGTCCGATCAGCTACATCCGCGAAGGTAGTAGTAGTTAGTAATTATTATTATTATTAAATATAAGTACTTCTTTTTGTAATAATATGTAGGTCACAATGATTTTAAATTCATGCTTTTTTAACGAATAACGCAACGTGTAACACTATGCAATGCCGGGATTAATAAATTGAAACCGTAAAAGGTTCGCCACAGGACAGGTTTAGCCTAGTGTGGGACCACCATTCACAATGCTTTCAGGCATGGCTACACGTTAGCAACGCATATCTTTATTAATGTTACCACATACTTAATGTAAATTTAGCATAAGTCTCTTGTTCTTTTCTCTAAAAATGTTAATACATACATATGTTAAGAATTTTGTTTTTCTTTGTGTTTGTGATGCCAAATAAACATATTTCTAAATGATTATCACTAGTATCAGGTTTCTTACCACGGTACGACTTCTTTTTATTTTCCCGATATTTCGGAATGGTTGCCCGCTCCATGGTCACGGGTTGACATCATTTAGTGAATAACCACGAAAGTCTTAAAATCTATATAAACAGATTCCTATTCTTATATTCTAGACATGTGTATAGATGTGGCTACTTATTGAACCAAATAAATACCGGTTTGGTATTATTATTAGTTTTTGTCACTGACTCGACAAGAAGCGGTATTTTAAAAGAAAAGTAGTTTTTTTTTTTTCAAATTTACAGTAAGAATTTTTTGTCGAACCCATTATATCATCAATACTGGAAAATGCATCTGAAATTATTTATGTCTTTCATTGTGTTTTAGTAGTATAATAATGTGTGTGTGCAGACGTCATGCGTCCACGGCTGCTTGAATCGCGTGAGCGGTTATGAGTCGACACTATCTCAGCTCAAATTTTTCCCATACTGTATCAGTTCTATTGCGCGAGTCAAACGCCAGGGACACTGGTTTTATTACCGATTTTATTTTTTAAGAAGCCATTTAATTTGATGTAACAGCAATCTCATTACAGAGATGTTACCGGTAATATTTAGGACTGTAGTTAAAATTTATGTTGTTAACCGAATTCAAAAAAAGAGGAGGTTCTCAATTCGACTGTATGTTTTTTTTGTATGTATGTTACGCGATAACTCCGGTGTTTGTGAACCGATGATTCTTTTTTTGTCGGAAAGAGGATACCTCCGTAGTAGTACCATTATATTTTGAAGAAAATAATCCATTTCTAAGGATGGCTGTTCACGCATGAACATTCATTTTTATAAATAGCGCCTAAATTTTGTTAGAACGAGCAATTATTTTAATGGTTGTTTTTGCTATTCTCCAATTCGAGGCGTTTTTCTCTCTCAATATACTTTGAGTAGTGAGAACCGATTTTTATTATCTCCTGTGTCAAGTTCCATATAGTGGCGAACTAGAGGATGTATCCGGGTTTGCGCACTTTCCGGTAACCGATTTCATAAAACTTGTCAAATAGATGTAATTCCAAGTAGTTTTGAGGTCAGTTTTTTTAGTACTCTGTACTGAGATTATTGTTAATAAAGACGACTTGTTACATTGAAAAATTTTATTTGGAAAAATTTCAAACAGATGCTTCCTTTAAATCCTTATCTTCATTTTTCTCCTTTTTGGTCCTTAAATCTTGATATATTTCTTCCAAAGTTCTCATTTTCGTTTCTGGGATTACCAGAATAGTATAAAGGGCAGCGAGTAGACATACGATTCCAAAGAAGTAGAAGGAGACGTGAAGACCAATTGCTGTAGCGACTTTTTTGAAGAATAATATTTGCATGAAGGCACATACAGCTGCCGCTGCCATTACTACTCCCATTACTGAGCCGCGGTGCTGGAATTATAATAGGAAAATTTGATGAAAACTAGTTGCTCAGTCTTTGTAAATCTTATTTGAAGGCAAAAGCAAATACAAAGAAAGTTCAAAGTGTCACAAGATTGATAAAATATACGAGGTTCAAGACATTTGTAAAGGCTTCAGCTTCGATTACTTCAGATGTGTGTAGTGTCATTTTTTTTTATTAATAATTTTGGCTTGGATACAAGTCCTTTGGATACAAGTCTTCGTTTAATTATGTTTCTGTAAATATGGCCGCCACAAAGAGGATAAGCAATTTGAGCCGGCGTGCTTGGATTGACTCGGGATTCCTTAGGACGGGCCGATTTTAGTTCGAGATTCGTATAATTTCGCGTTTTAATCTTCGATTAAGGCACAATAACACTATCCTATTCCACTTTAAACTAGATTTCACAAAATAATTGAAAGTCAAAATAAAAACGACACTTTTCCCTCCAAAAGGCCCAGAGCGAATTTGTAAAGTGTCATGGAAAAATGTCCATTTGGAAATAATCATAGTTGTCAGTTCACACCTGTCAAACGTTGAAAATACACAACGAAAACGATGGAGCCATTAAATATTTTTTTTAACTAGGATTTTTTCTAGGAATTTTCCTTTAACTAGCTTTTAGCTACTTAAAGGAAAATTCTTAAAACTTAAAACTTCAAAAGGAAATATCAACGTAGCCTTTTTTGTAATATATTTTTCAAAGTTTTCAGATTCTTTTTTGAAAAATTTCCACTATTTGACATTTTTCAGAAAATTACCCAAAGGTAGTTGTGTTTTGTGTATTAAAAAATATCTTTCATGGAATGTAAATCCTGTAATAAACTTCATTTGTTTATTTTATAGGGTAAGAGATGAGAGATATCTAATAAAAGCAAGGAAAAACAGAAGGGGAATAAATTTGTGAAATTTGTTACTTAATAAACAATCCATAAAGCAAATAATTAAGGAGAAGACAGAGAAGGAAATCAAGATCGATTATAACGTTCAGTAGTTGAGCGTTGAACAAATAAAAGAGAAGATCAAAATGAGCATCCATAAAGCGGACCAGGAGCTAAGCATGGATTGCGAGGAATGGAGGAGGTTACACAGACAAGAGCTTGACTCTTACACAGGATAAACATAATATGTAAAACTAACGCAACCGACAGGTCATTGTGAAACAGCCATAAAAGAAAATATATATTTTGGTAATGGACTAATGAATATAGAGTATTAAAAATAAATTACGTGTGCAAATAAAGGAAAAAAATACGATTGAATGGCTAATAAATTGAAAATGGATACAAATGGTTATATTACTGATACGAATTTAGTTTTGTTTCTAGTAATAACACAAATATTAAGGTTAATAGGTTGTACTAGCTATTTCAGGATTGAAAAGAAATGACTCTAACTTAAGCACATAACAGTAACAACTAACCTTAAACGAGAAAATCTCACTAATGATGATAACAGAGACGGGTTGCAAACCCGAGGAGTCACAGAAGATGCAAATGCACAACGTAGCCAGAGGCAACCAGCTTGCAGCGTCTATTCCTTGCGATTTCACTACGAACCAAGATGCTAGAGCACACATACTGAGACCCGAGATGATGGCTGTTACGTAAAGAAGTACCTGTAAGTAATTAATATTTATAGACTGTGAAGCTGTTTGGAATCGAAAAAAGGCATACCAAACTGATTTGAAAATTGAATATTTTATCATGTTTCTGTATAACTGGACGAATATTATTATAAATTAGTTGGAACTACACTTTATTTTAAGGTTTCTAAATGTAAAAGTTACTTTAATGCCCGATGTTATTTAATATAATATATAATACTTCAATAATTTTGCCTTTCAGGAAAGCTTTTGCTGGTGATTTTATAAAACAATTTTCTACAAAAGAATAATTCTTGGTAAATTCAGCCAATCAGAGGCAAAATTTCATTCACAGAAATTTCGTCAATGTTTACGTAAATTGTACATTATGGTCAAAATTTGTATCATCATCTCTTACCTTTCTTCCAGCCTTCTCAACTACACTGGAACCTAACATAGATCCAGTGACCTGTATGAGACCAAGCATCATAGCTTGCTGGTTCGGAGTTAGCACAAAATTATTTCCTGTAGACGCTGTCGCGAAGATGTCGCCGGCGAAATTGAGGACTGGTATAGCGCCACATACCTCGCGAGCTAGAGCTGCGATGATGGCGATTTTAAACGCTCTAAATAGTATTTTGTCTTTTACTGAAACAATGAAAATTACAGACGCGATTACTCCAGCATTTATAAACCAATTTTAATGATTTTTTTTGTTGGAAAGAGGGTCTTTACTTGTAGTCTCATTTAAATTTGAAGAGTATATTCCACCTCTAAGGGTGGTAAACTAGGGGAAAAATGAATTGGTTTCGCGCACTTTCCGGTAACCGATTTCAATAAAACTTGGCAAATATATACCTGCTCACGCGATGCGCTCATCCTACCGCAAAATGGCGGCTATTCGCAAATTAGAAAAGGACTCAGTTTAAATACAAGTTTTTAAAAATAAAAATTATTATTCTGCGTTGCTAAATAAATACCATCCGTACTACAACAAAAACATCTCAAATAAAATGCAGTAATACACTGCAAATCCTGCACTTAAAAATCACTAATGAAATTTTTGGTGTACTTGGGTAAATATGATAATATTCCGTTTGAGTGGTTCTAATGTTTACCATGAAATTACTCCTTAAAGTATAGTTTATAAAGTAACTTACGGTATGTTTTCAATAAATAAACACCGACATCACCAGCCCAAACAATAACACGCACGATTGTCGTGACGTATTTTTGAAGTTGTTTATTTTTTTTAAATGACAGACCCAGGCATTAAAAACTTTATGGTTTGCTAGAGTACTTACTGAAATAGCAATTAGTATTAGTTCTTTTACCTGTTATAATTTCGATATCCGATAAATCGATATAAAACCATCACCGGCACCTCTAGGTGTGGTATGCTTCCAGAGAAGCATGAATCGCGTGAGCGGATAATAGTTCCACGAACTTTTGAGATCGTTTTTTTTTTAATAAAAAGTTATGATGGTGGATGGTTGTGGCCTGGAGGTGAGTTCATAAGCGCTTATCAGTTTTTAAATTTAGTTATACGAGGAAATAAAATATACTGCGATTTCCATTCACGCTATAGACAATAAAACTTATCTACAATTTAATAAAAAATATTAGCAGATATTAGTGTGAGAACAATTTATTTTGCAACTAATTTTGGTACTGACTTCGAACAAACACTGAAAACAATTCCTGCTATCCGACTTACCTCGAAACAGTGTCGCAATAGACTCGATCTATAGCTCAGTTAGTAAGATATATTAATTATTTAACCGACTTCAAAAAAGGACTTCCTAAAAAGGAGTACCTAGTGAGTTCCACTCAAATTTACAAAGACATTCCACATTTAAGGGTGAGGCCAGACGAGCGTAATTGTGTGAGTTGAGAGTCGCGTAGTTTGCGTTCGATTGAAATTCGGTTGGGGCGTCTGACGAATCGGCAGATGTGAGTCGGCAGACAGCTCATTTTGCGTCGTCGTGTGGCGTAAACAGGACTTTTATACCAAACAGAATGCAGCGTATATTGCTCAACTAAAATAAAGCAACTCGCAACGTAACATTACGTTCGTCTAGCCTGATCCTCAGGGTGGCAAATTAGGGGTTAAATCCAGTTTATTGCATTTCACCCGCATTCCGTTAATCGAGTTCAATAAAACTTGACACAGATGTCATTCTAATGGAAGTAAAATGTCGTGGTGAGGTAAATCTGATTTGAAGATAGAGAAGATAGAAATGGTAGACAGATGAGAGGAACTCCTTATCAGTGTACAGCAGCTACCTTGTGCTTGGACTCATATTATTTGAGTAAATCACCGAATCCCTAATAAGGTCATACGTCAGATATCTCAAGTGACCGACATAGCTCGCAAGATCAATAAGCTTGAGTGGTAGAAGGCCGGAGGTTTGATGGCCGATGGAGTAGACTTGTTCTAGAGTGGCGACCATGTCAAGGAAAAAGAAGTGTAAGACGCCCTGCGGTAAGATGGGCGGATGATCTGAGAAAGGTGGCTGCGACTTTGATGGATGGCACAAGACTGGGGGAATTGACTAGCTTAAGGGGAGGTTTACGTCCAGCAGTGGATGCGTGTAAGCTGACGATGATGAATAGATCACGGTAATGAAGACAGCGTTAGCGGAGCTAACTTTTGAGGTCGTTTATTTTCAAAGGTTATGATTTTATTATTCGGATCTAAAGTCAGCTGTAACTATGAGACCTGCAGGTAAATTCAGAACCTCCCGATTCGATTAGATATCGTACGATTTGTTTTCATTTTTATTCACAATAACCGAATCGAACGTCAAACTGTCGTATTCGAAACCGAACCGAAATGACGTCACACCTGTACGATTACTCATACTTCTCAACCGGCAAAGGCTACAAATCTTTTTCAGAACGCAGTTATCGAATGAAAGTTACCAAACGTCCTATTCTTTACAAAACAAGAATGTAATAAGAAAATCTTTTATTATTTTAAATAAAATCTGGATTTTGTTCAATTTTATTAATTTATTTTAATGCGAGACTAATGCATTTCTATATTTTAGGCCTTTAAAGTCTTAAAAATGTATATAAAAGGAATTCATTTATCTTATAATCTATATTTGCCGACTAACTCCATAAACGTTGTTGGATAACGATATCGTATCCGAGTCCTAACCGAATGTTTTATCTCGAATGTTCTGAATAGCTCGGAAAGCGTCTTTCGATTCGAGAACAGTATCCAATCGAAGGATTCGGTTAAGATATCGAAGAGTTCTGAATCAGGGTCCTTGCCCTGTACTCTCGTTCTTCGTCTGAAACAATTGCCTTGAAATAAATAATACTTGACGAAATTAAAAGAAGCATGATGCAAATGAAGCTTCATACATGATATTATCTTTAAATTTTGTCGAGTATTACGTATCTGACAGTAGGTTATTGTTTCGGATGGATAAAGAGAGTTGACCCCCAGTAAAGGGTTCGAAATGGTATTTTGTTATTAAGCAATAGCGTATATTTATTTTATAACAAACTAACATAACGGATCTAAAGATGCGAATAAATTTTGGTGCATCAAAGAGTCGCATCGTATGACACTGGCAATGTGAGGCGTCTCTAAAGCGACAATAATGGTAATTATAGTCCATTTCAATAGGAATAATTCCGGTGACGTTTGAAATTTGAAGTTTCTAGAGACGTAGTGATGTACAATCGCATGAAAAAAAATCGATTTAAATATCTTATCGAGATAATTTGTAACGAAGAGGAAATCGATGTACTGAAAATAATTTAAGTACAACTAATGAACAAAGTAATTGTGTAAATATCTATGTATAAATATTTCGTTTCATATATTAAGTAACTAGGGTAATTCATGTTGTGTCTAACCCCAAAAACTACACAACCAAACAAAAAGTCAACAATAAAGCTTAAAATTAACAGCAACGAAACGGAATTTGAACAATTACTCCAAAAAGATCACGCAAAGCTAAAAACCAAATAAAATCCGCTAATAAGGTATGTAAATGCCTCGTATTGACGCGAGTTACACAAGAGCCGATTCGATTCATCGATTCCATGGTGTAAATCTCTATGGATTAATAATCCGTTTCACGCATCAAGCAGTTGGGATATTTTATTTTTATATTTATTATTTCATTTTATATCTACGTAATATACCACAATTTTTACTTAAAATTACAATAAATTTTGTTTGATTTTGGTACATTATAACAAATTTACTATTTATTTTTGTAGCCTGGTTGACAGATTAGTTATAAATTGTATGCGTGCAATCATTGACTTACAAATAAATGGACGACGGGTCTAATACAAAAACCACAAAAAAATGTCCCAAGTCAACCTATTTAAACGTAGTGACATGTAAAGGAATATGAAAAAGTTAAAACGTTGAATTTAAATTGTAATGTCATCGCAGTACTGTCTAATTTTGCTTGCTTCGCTGTCAGTCGAACAAACGAAGACTAAAGCGTGAATGACGCTCTGTATACGATTTTAACGCCCTATAAGTTCGGACATTTTTTAGCGCGGACCCGACGTCCATATAATTGTAAGTCAATGCGTGCATGGACGCTATTGAAATGGACTATAGACCATTTATTTTTGTGGTAAATTTCAAACTCTGAACTCACTTTATGACTGTGTGTTACCAAGGTGTGTTCAACGACGTTGTTCTTCGTTTACAATATATATATCTATCTAAGTACTTGCTAAAAGATATCAATATCTCGAGTAATTGTTTTTTATGTCAATAAATCATTGTCTCGTTTATTTGATTATTTGATAAGAGCATTATAAAGAAGCCTCTATTCCTTTAGTATTGGAACACGCATTAAACATTTTGCACCCCTTTATCATAAAAGATAATGTCATGTCTACTGACTATTGCACATCTTAATGTTACTTAATGTTATTTATAACTACGTTATCTTTACGTTGTGTAAAGATAGATAAAAGATTAAACATTTACTATATATACAAACTTGTCAGAAGTTAATAAACATTAACAACAATAACATTTATTATATTCTGTGAAACCCATATGTTGTGTGCATTGACCTATGTTTTGTTCGTAGGTCATTGACTTACAAATAAATGGACGTCGGGTCTAATACAAAAACCACGAAAAAAAATGTCCCAAGTCAACCTATTTAAACGTAGTGACATGTAAAGGAATATGAAAAAGCTAAAACGTTGGATTTAAATTGTAACGTCATCGCAGTACTGTCTAATTTTGCTTGCTTCGCTGTCAGTCGAACAAACGAAGACTAAAGCGTGAATGACGCTCTGTATACGATTTTAACGCCCTATAAGTTCGGACACTTTTTAGCGCGGACCCGACGTCCATATAATTGTAAGTCAATGTCGTAGGTCAATGGTTGTGGCCTATATTTTTATCATTAACTAAATCGATTTCACCTGTCAAAATATATTTCGATACTTTCCCGAGTAAGTTGTTGTAAGTCAAAATATCTTCTTCTTTTTTATGCATATTATAGTTTCATATTTAAAAGTAAAGAAATCATTTAGAATTATTAATACAAAGATCGAAGACTTAGAAAAAATCCTACGATTCGGCCGGATTCGAACTGACGTCTCCTAACAAACCGTGCCAGACGCTATACCAACTAAACCACGGAACGAACCACTCGTCGAAAGAATTGAAGGATTTTTTCTAAATGTTCGATCTTTGTGTTGCATTAATTATAACAAAACTAGTGCAGTGCAGTATCATCATCATAATCATCTCAGCTAAAAGACGTCCACTGCTAAACATAGGCCTTCCCCAAAGAATGCCACAACGACCTGGCCTGCGCCGCTTGGATCCAGCGGATTCCCGCAGCCTTCACCAGATCATCAGTCTATCCTGTGGGTGGTCTGCCCACGCCGCGTCGACCGGTACGCGATCGCCACTCGAGAACTCTTCGACCCCATCGGCCATCAGTTCTGCGAGCAATGTGCGCTGCCTATTGCAACTTAATGCAATTCTTAGGGCTAAGTCGGTTACTCTGATTCCCTTGATGAAACATTCTGACATTCAATAAAAAATTTAAATCACTTACGAGTTTTGTTATTTATTTCTCTCATGAGTTTGGTGTAATTTTTGACTGTCTATATGTGTGTCCATAGCACCCGCGATACCACAGTTGGACGGTCAGTTCAATACCGTCCCGCACTAAAATGTTTGGCAATTCATTTTTATGCCGAACCATCAAATTGTGGAACCAACTCCCGGCGCATGTATTCCCTCCCCTCTATAACATCGGGTCCTTCAAACGTAGTGTGAAGAAGCATTTGGCCAGACCGGCAAAATGATAGTGACGGAGTGAAGATATTTGTGTTTTCCATCCGTTACTCTCATCTCTGGACTGTATTCGCACTTTCCATAAGGCGCGGTGCAGTCATTTTGCCGAGTCACAATAAAAAAAAAATGCAGGGTTTCCCCTTAACGGAGCTATGACTTCTTCTTCTTCCTGTCCTTATCCCACGCTAGGTGGGGTCGGCACAACATGTATTTTTCTTATCCATGTCATCTTTCACACAATCCATCCATCTTTTCCTTGGTCTTCCTTTCCCCTTATATCCCTCCACATTCATACCTAACACTCTTCTCGTCACATGACATTCTTCCCTCCGCATGACATGTCCATACCACGCTAACCTATTACTCCTCATCGATGACTGCGTACGTTAAAGAAAAGCCCTGTTTGGAACTACTTCTTTGAGATCTAGTATTTACACTTCCGTTTCCGTTTCTGCTAAAATTTACTTTTGGCATCTGTTTCCGTTATGACACTTCTGTGAGAAATCTATGAAAGTTTTTCTAAGTTTTTCACTCAGCAGCCACATGTCGCATAATAATAATAATAATAATTGTAATATTAAATTTGTTCGTAATATTCAATGAGCTGAATATTAGAATATTCATTTCAAAGCTTACATTTGCATGCCATAGAATGTTTGTCAGCTGTTTTCCATTTATAAGAAACCACATAAGAACCGTTTTTGTTCAAGCAGTGTATCAATTGGTAGTAATAAATGGGAAGGACAAACACCAATTGCTACCAATGATTCGGAATTAAACGCGTGGTCTACTTTTAAACGCTTAGGTACATTGGGCTTACGTAAGAAGTAAAGAGACTTTAAACTTTGATTTTTTCTCTCATTAGCCCCACTTACACTGTCACTATATTATCGCGTGATCAGCGGGCCTACCATAACCTCTTA
>NW_020655777.1:0-10692 GCF_003589595.1 Hyposmocoma kahamanoa | reverse complement strand
ATTTTCTTAACGTTGAGCGACATCTGGCCGCCAAGAAACGAATTTCAGTACCTACGTATGGATATGGTCCACATTTAGTTCACGTAATATCAAATGTACCGATTCGACCGATTTGTAATAAGCTAATAAAAGAATAACTACTTCATTACAAAATATAAAGTAGATAATTTTCTTCTCCAAAATGCCGCTAGAGAAAATGGTAAAATTGACAAAAAAGTTGCCAAAATCAGGGATAGATGGCAGGTTTCACAAAAAAAAAATATTTGTGTCCGAGTTACCAGTGCAATAGTCTGTGGTATGTTACTAATTAACTCAGATTTTTTGTTATGGCCTTCATGCCTTTTGATCATACTAGTATACAAAATAATTTCCTCTGAACTTTCGTTACGTCACAAACCCACGGCAGCATTCAGCTTCTACTTTACTCTGTTTAAGGCTTTTGTAGTTTATTTTGACATAATAATACACCGAATATATTTTATTCAATTACGTAACACATAACCTCCAAAACTTCAAACTGGAATATGTTTAATTCCAAACTTCGCAGAATAGTAAACTCAAAACAAAATTTGTTCAGGAATTTCATCTCTATATTTTCACATATGTTTCATAATTAGACGCATACAAATTATGTCAACAAAAAATTGAATGGGAGTTTGCCATTGTCCTTTGACTACTACTGAGGTACCCTCTTTCCAATAAAAAAAAGAATCATCAAAATCGGTTCACAAATGCCGAAGTTATCACGTGACAACATAAAAAAAACATACAGTACGAATTGAGAACTCCTTTCTTTGAAGTCGGTTAAAAATTAAGATTAATTAATAGTTGACTAATAACGCACACACTCGGAACCCTGCAATTTGGACACCCTGTGTCGCGGGCGACATAGACAACCACAAATTACACCCTGTGTCACGGAGGCAGATTATTTTTAAACTGAGTCGATCAGCACCGAAAACTTATCAATTTTATTCATTTTTATGGGCAACAATGATGATGATAAAAAATATAAATTTACATGGACAGCCATTAAATTTTAACTTTTTACTAGTAATTACTTAAGGTAGGTTATTACTGGGTGTACACCCCGCATATTAGTATGGTCCAGCAAGCGAACAGCTAGTAGTAGTAATGCCTTTTTTAGTCCACAGCACTCCATTGCTTTTTTCTATTCGTTTTTTAAGTATTGTGTTCGTTATGTTTTGTGGAGAAATAAATCGAATGTAAACTGGCCACCGGTACTATCTCAATTTTGAAAATTTTACAGGATGAAGAAAATAATTGTTTGAGTCATTTTATATAGAATCTGGTTAGAAGTTAGTACAAGTTGAATTAAGTCGATTCTGGCGCCAAAATTAAATGTATCTGTAACCGGCCCCATAACGGACCCCCTTACCGACCTCCAACCGACCCCCTAACCGGCCCCCAAACCGACCCCCTAACCCATATTCGTAATGACACTTTTATTCGGTACTTTCGGTTTTAATTGTTAGTTTCAATTTTTTCTTAGAACTAAAAAAATTAATTGCAATTAATTTATCTGCAATTAAAATCAATTCAATTGAAATCAATTGCAATTAAATTGATTAACGCCCAACAACTGATCTGAGATGGAATTTCTTGCAACGCTGCGGAGTACGAAATATTATAAAATGGTATTAAAAAGTTAGACCTTTAGAAAATTCTCAGTGGAAATATCTTTTTATTTATTTAAAAAAAGACTTAATGGTTCCTAAGACAGTTCCATGTATCTTCTATGGTTTCGTATTTCCCCATACTATACCAGTTTAAAAAACACACTGCATATAGTTTAGCATACCAAAAAACACTTGAAACACGCATACAAACCTTTTTAGGCTCAAAAGAGGCAAGAATATGAAGTAAATGAAAGTATAAAAATAATAAAATAAAAATAACGCACACACTCAACATAGCCCCGCACTAGGGAAACCCTGTGTCGCGGGTGCCATGGACACACACATAGACAACCACAAATTACACCCAAACTCACGAGAGAAATAATTGTAGGCCATACAACTATTTCTCCCGGCCCGGGAATCGAACCTGGGACCTCTGCGTGGCAGTCCGGCATGGTAACCGTTCGGCCACGGAGGCAGTTGTAATTTATAATTGTTAGTGTTAGTGTAGAATAATTGTTAATATCAATAAAGAAAGGACAAATACCTAGTCCAGATTTAAATTATCTCTGTATATTTTTTAAGATAACACATGTTCATTATAACTCGGTATCAGGACAACGTAACAATACATAATTCTAATGAAAAATATACTTCAAACACTTACAAATAAGGTTGGTATTTCTACCCTCCTTGTCATAAATAACACATTTCTGTTTCAGTACCTTCCCAGATAAGGGCACTGAAAACTTTATCCAGGTATTTGGTTTTCGCGATTGTTACACAATGGAAATGAAACTGTTTCTTTTTGGATCTAAATCGAGTAATTTGTTTTATCAAACAAACCAACGTTTCACGCTCTCACTGGTACCAACATCACGGTGTACTGAGATTGTAGTCAACCAGTGAAAGTGTTGAATCAACCACGTTGGAAAAAACATATAGTATAATATGAGTACAGAGTACTTAAAAAGCAGACCTTAAAAGTCATTCATCCCCTAGTTTGCCACTCTTCAAATTGAAATGGCTCATTGAAAACCAGCTCCACAGTCAATTGCGGCTGTGGCATAAGCTGAATGAAGTCCTTTTGCATACGCCACAACCGCACACATGACAGTACAACATTTGTAGTTGTTATATTTAGTATTTTTTGTTTTGCTCTTTGTTTGTTATTGTCTTATTTCATTTTATTTTAATTTTGTTTATTGCGTCTTTTTGTTTTGTTTTGCTTGTCTAAGTAGTATCAATATTTTTTTTGTATCTATGTGTTGTGGCGTTGCAATAAATGTCTATTCTATTCTATTCTATTCTATTCTAAATGGGTCCACACCTGAGGTACCCTCTTTCCAACAAAAAAGAATCATCAAAAACGGTTCACAAATGCCGTCACAGTTGTCGCGTAGCATACATACAAAAAACAAATAAAACCAGTTGAATTGAGAACCTGTTTTTTTGAAGTCGGTTAAAATTGAGGTTATACACCGGTATAGCATATGGTGTGAAAACACGAATCCTAAATATTGTCACAAACAAAAAATTTTACTTAAGAAATTTTGCAAGAAAACCGCTGTATTCAATAGGTAGTTTATGCTCGACCCAAGTAGTCTCACCACTAACGATGCCGAGACCGTGCAAAGTGCAGGAGAAAAAGCAGGAAAGCGGACCCGGGCTCCACAGCAACACTGCTGAGGACGCAACGGGGACAACGCTCAGATGAGAGAGAGATGCTCGACCCACGTAAAATAAAATGTATCAGTACAGGAAAAAACTGTATTCTAGTTGAGGTAGTTACAGACTTTTAACCATTTTGCACTATTGTTACTAAGAAAATTAAAAAAATATATATTTTTAAATTGTCCAAGGAAACATTTCAATTTACACTACTTATGTGTTTCACAAAATAATTTTATTTTAACAACGTAAATTTTAATTTTATCAAAAGTTTATTTTATCATTAAAAAACGCCAATTATGATTTTGTTTAAAAATAAAAGCGAAACTAAATAAAACCTAAAAGCATTACTTATTATTGGGGTTGTTATAACAAAATATTTTATTATTTATAGAGATAAAATGCAAATCTAACTTTCCTTGTTTAAATTTAAAGTCAGTGTGTCTGACAAGTACCTGAAGTTTATAAAATGCGAAAACTCGCGAATGTAATGAACTTTTTATACATATGATTATTGTTGAACTGACAATAGAAAAGTTAAAATTTTGCGAATAAATGTACAGGAGCCTACAATTTTGTATAATTTGACTATAGGACTAGACTTATTCAGAAGATTAAACTTTGAAATAGTACCTAACTTACGCCCCCTCTACTCGTAAGTAGATACATTGTTTATTGCGTCCAACCATTTATCTTTTGACAGCATGCCTCCGAAGTTCCGTAATTGTAATTATTGACATTCAAACAACCACAGACAAAAAAATGCAATACTTTCTGGACTCTTTTATTTTATAATTTTAGTGAAGCGACGTGCTCTTTAGTTCCGATATTTATCGAGTCTACAGATTACGTAACAAAGATTATTCAAGTTGATCAATTATGGTAGGTTCAAAAGCACGTCAAGCATTACATTTAAATCCAACCCTATGCCGCTTACGATAAGAACGGTCCAAAGTACAAAGTGTCAAACTTGACGTGCTCTTGACTATAACTATTTAATAAATTATAATGAAATTAAATAAATTATAATAATTTCATTCTGTTTATTACAATAAATCGTCGGATCCATCTGAATGGGAATCATCACTTGAATTCTCATTAAACATTAATTCTTGAGTACACAAATTGTCAGACTCAATATCACGATGTCAGACAATATCTTTTTTTTGAACCCGCTCACATCACGATTCAAAGTTCTTTATAAAGAAAATCATAACATCACTAATTGATTAGAATTCGAGCGGTCAAAAGATAACTAATGGTAGGACGGTGTATAGTTAGTTACAAATACTTATTAAAAATATGCCGGCCGGTATATAAAAAAAGTGTATTTTTTTTTATAAGGAAAGAAATAACAAAATATATATACGCACTTACCTCGAATGATGCGTGTCTAAAAACGAAAGAATACAAAAACACAAAATAATTTCAAAAGTATAAATTACAGAAATGTATTCAACTGAACCGACATGCGACTCGACCGAATTCAAAATGGCAGACTTTCCGATCTGCGTGAAGTTATGCGCAAGCGGCGGCAGCGTACAAATATAGAAGGTCGTAAAAACTAAATGACTGTGACGCACTGAGAGAAATCGTTTGGTGATTCCCCACGTCATAAAAATGTGACCTCTATCTCTGTTATTTGTACGAAAAAGAATTATGAAGCACAGTTACACTAAGCTTTAACCAAGTATAGAAAAAAATTTTCTCAATTTCTCTGGATCTCCGTGTACAAAGTGACATAAATAAGTTAATGATAAGGCAAATACTGACACTGAAGACAAATTGAAGATTTTTTATGATATCAAGTGACGGGATGAACAATCCATTCGAATCATCACATCTATAATCGAGTTCTGATGCCTACTGACGATATTTAGAATCAATACCGTCGTAGCTCTCGAAGAGTTCATTCGTTCTCAATGTTTTCCTGGGCCTTTCGATTCTTTGTGAACAAAATATTCAATTTGTGGCGATGGATTGACCTTTATAACCTTTCAATTTTGTGTCAATAATAACTTCATGTTGTCGTACTATTTAGATAAGCCCGCTGATATTTTGCTTACGTCACGTGCGGCTCTGACACGTTACAACATAGCGCTGATGCGTACCCTCTTGTCTGTTCTGTCGTGACGTAACTCCGTCCTCCCAAACCCTTCCTGACGCAGGACGCCATCACAACACATTGCGACACACTAATATAAATGTCACCATTTAAAATGTATGAAACCGATACTATTCTGACAGGTCACAACACGATATGTCAGACACATAAAAATGTGCTGTGCAGTGGGGGGGCCGTGAGCCCCGGGCGGTACTGCTATGGTTAAAATTGTTTTTGTGATCATGAAAATAGGGAGGGAAACAAATTTAAGTTTGGCCCCGGGTGCCAGAAATCAACGCTACGCCACTGCGAGACGCAGGTCTAAAATAAATGTATTATGAATTAAATAACTGCAGTTCTCATTGTATCGCAAACCTTAGCTAACTATTACATGCGTACGTGACTACGAAGAAATATAAAATATTGGGAGATTTATTGAATAATGGCAACACCGCGTTGGGGGAAAACGCAAAGGCAAAATAGGAGAATGCCTTTGCTATTACGTAATCGCGAAGACAAAAATAAAATTTTCCTTTCAATATCCAAGTAATTTGTTAAACTAGTTGGAATAAATATCTGTAGGTGAGAGGTTAATGACCTTAACTCCATATTTTGTAATTTCAATGTTTTTACAATTATTATTATTATTTATTTATTGCTAATAATGTTATGTAGGCATTACACAAGTAATTATTAAATACAAACATATCTATCTACAAACATATATATATACACAGTAGCAGTAGACCTCCTTGTGAAAGAGTTCGTCCAGGGAAGTAATGCCGCCTTACCTATGGGCGCAGTGGCAGTGCCCCTCAGATCTTTCCGATTTAAAACTGTGAGTGGCATTGCAACTGTTATGGACAGACGTGTCGCTTACCACCAGAAGAACGGCTTGTACGTCCCGTCAGTTCGTATCATAAAAAAAATGTAGGTACGCCGTTAAGGTGCGCGTCTATAATAAGATTTCGATTGATATTTAAAATTTGCCATTTACGAGGATTAAAACTATAGTGAAACAAAAACTTTATACTAAAGATTATTATTATAGAACTTCTGCATACTTGTATGACAAGAATCGGTGGTAGTGACGCGTTTACATTTTACAGGTATTCTCGATCTAAGATGCTTCAATTAAATATTGTAATGATAAATGTATTCAAATGTATATTTACAAAGATCAACTTCTAGAGTTTCTTGCTCATTCTTCTTAGGGGAATCTGCCTTACGAACGAGCAGTAGAGTGTCATTAGTAGGCACAGAACAATATTACCCTAAAGTTAGTAGGGCCCGGATTAATACGTAATTTCATATTTTTTATTTCAATAATTGACGTTCTTTAATTTGTTTTCTACATAAATAATGGTATTTAGAATAAAAAAAATTACTTTTATTTTCCATATTTACAAGTTTAGACCATATTTCCGCACGAAACTTGCAATAATCCATATTTTACGTGATAGGTATTTTATTTATTTAAAAATGTGCTTGAAAAAAACAATTTTAATACAGTCAACCGTGACCATGGGACCTGTAAAGGGCCCGAAACGTCGGTTTGTTTGAAAAAACAAATATACGCGATTTAAATCCGGAAAAATAGTTTCATTTCCTATGTGTAACAATCGCGAAAACCTAAGAACTCGATACACTAAAAAATAATTAACAGTGTACTGTGCGGAAGATTAGAAGACAACCTTGACTTGCGGACTTGTGCAAGTTTAAGTTTGCTCCAGTCACATCCATCCTGTGACGTAGAAAGGTCATTCAGTCAGTACAAAGCGCTGTTGCACAGTAACGAAAATTAGATTGAAGTGGAATAAAATTTGTAGATAAAAAAAAAATAAACCGTAGGTTATGTAAAAACAGTTGATTTTAATCTTTATTTTTGTCCACATTTTAAGATTTCTTGCCTGTATTGATCAGTATGACGGTTTCCAGTGTAATTTCCTTACCTATCAAATAAAGTTATTTGACTATTTATAGTTTTTTTTATATATTTATTTAGTTATTTGTCAATGTTCTATTTATATTATTATTTATATTATATTTACTTGTAAGTAATACAAAAAGTACTTGAAATAGACACAAAATCAATAGGAAAGCGTACTGTTACATTATCGACGAGTTGAAGAGTTCACCAGATCTGGAACATCATCTTATTAGTAGGTCTGTGAAGTCTCTTACGTTGTAGTAGCGCCCATTTATCAAGAGAGACTTCAATTTGATTATGATTATGTTATAATATAGCAGCACATTTCCTCAAATATTTTGTATGTCCGTAAAAATATACATAACTTCGTCAAGAAAAAACATCCATAATATTAACCTTAGAACTAAGACCAAACTCAAGGTACAACGATTTCGTTTAACCAAGGTAAACGATTCTTTTATGAGGAACTGTATACGTTTTTACAATAAGATTCCGGAGCATATATCAAGTTTATCATTTCCTAAGTTTAAAATTTACATTAAAGTATTTTAATTAAAAAGTCGTATTACAAAATTTAAGAGTATGTGTTAGATAAAGGTGTATGGAAAGACAACACGAGTCTAGATATCACACACTTACGATTCAAAGTGTATTTTTTCCAAATTAAAGTTTATTTGAAAAAGCAATCCATAGAGTTTCTTGCCCGTTCTTCTCAGGGAGGTTAGCGTAGCGAACGAGCAATAGCTTAGAAAAATGACGTTTCCAAGAGTAAAAATTTTACGTATGGAATAAATGGTTATTTGATTTAGATGGTCTAGCGCACGCTTGTACTAACTACGCTTTTGGAAATTTTACAGTAAAGCAATTTGAAAGTTTGACTTCGAATTCCAGAAACAACTTGCTATGTATGACTGATTTATAGCATTTATAAAATAGTGTAACTATTAGGCAGTAATTATAATAATAATAATCTGGGTGGCACTGTAACTGTTATGGACAGGCGCGACGTCGCTTACCCCCAGGTGCACGACATATTCGTCCCGTCACTTTCATTTCATTTTTCAGCCATTACTGTCCCACTGCAGGGCAAAGGCCTCCCTTCCCTTTTTCCAATCTTCGCGATTTAACGCCGCTACAGGCCATGATCGAACGAAATCAATATTTGAACATATTGTCATTATCTTCTTTCTTAAATGCTGCCGTGTTTACAATATTAACAGTACGTATGTTTGATGTACATATAGACTTACTGTTCTTATCTTAAGCACGGCAGAATGAGATAACACATTGAAATGAAATACTAAAAAACGAGCAATGTTAAAACATTTTTAAGTCCTATCGTCGTTTATTTTTTATTTAACTTATTTTATTTGACCTTAATATTGATTTTAAATGCATAAATTAGAAATTCGTTATCTTTAAATTGCTCTGTAGTAAAAATTACTGTCTAGCACTTAACTAATACCTATTATAGTCTGCCCTTTTTCAAGATGGAGTAAAATGACAGTTCATTGCGCAAAAGTGTTGCCTGCTTTTGCAAGCGGGCAACACTTTTAGTTATTTCCAGAAATCTGGAATTCGAAAAAGTAAGTAATTAACATTTGGTGGTTTTAACCACTCCATGTCACTTCTTGTATCCGTAAATAATAATAAAAATTACTTTTTAGTACGTTATAGTAAAGCGCAGGCCATACCGCGAACAAATCTCTTTAGCTCGCGTAGCCGCAGCATGTTTTCATGCATCGGTTCACACTGCGAACGTTTATAGTCTGTCTTTTTTGAAGACACTTCTTTGCGCAAAACTGTTGCCCGCTTGTAAGCACCTAGTGATTGTAGTCGATAAGTATTCTATCGATTATCGACTGAATATTGGTTACGGCTATGGAATAAATAGCCGAACCTGTTTCATTTGAATCATCCTCGACCCATCATTCATCTAATTACTGAGCCCAAGTTCATTTGAACTGTCAGTTTTTTGTCCCTATCTGCCGACTCGGAGAGACTATGGCCTCGACAGCAAGACCAGGGTACTGCGGGCGTCCGCCAGTTATACGTCTTCACGGGCGCTTCTGGCGAACCCGAACTTGAGAATGGACTCGCCGGGGTTTGTGGTTAGCTGCAGGGACGAACACGTTCGTCTGCCCCGGTAGGGTGTGACCGGGACGTTTGTCCATGGCGCAGCTAGCGCGTCGTAGTAGCGGTCTAGTTGAGGGCCAGAGGCGAGGAAACGGGCGGGGCACGTGAGTTGCCCTTTAAGTCGGTGGCTATGTCCGAACATTGTCGCAGGACACTGCCACTTGGCATCTCCGGCACTAGCCCGGAGAGCTAGTAGAGGATGAGCTAGACATCTTCCGGTCTCTCCGGCCGCGCAGGAATCTGGGAACTGGAGAGAAGCCGTTCATTCGGCGTTCGACTCCGATTTGAACCCAAATCAGTATGCTGGTCTAATACCGACTGCTGACCCTTTTCTTACTAATCCAACAAAGTTAGTTCTTTATAAAGATTATCAAGTTTAGGATTTAAGATTCTATATTACCTCAGCTCGTATTAAAGTTTTTGCCGTACTAATACGGGTTAATTTTGCTTGGGTCAAGTGGCAGGAACATTGGCTTCATTTTAGAATTTATTTTTTACAAGCGAAACTCAAGCCATTTGAAAAACGTATATCGTATACTATACGATATATATCAACTGAACTTAATAAATTTAGTTCAGTTGACATTAAAAAAATCATTTTATTATCAAGTATTCGCATTGTGAATACAATAGTGTATTCACTCAAAAAGAGAAAAAGAAAATTAAAATTTATATGTTATATTTTATTATTGACACTAAAACAATTGCTCAAATATATTTAAAAATAAAATGTGTGTTTTAAAAACAAATAATTTCATGTTTTTGAATAAGGATTATTTTAGCCAGAACTACTTCACATAAAGTGTATCCCATTTTGAGCAAAGCAAATATCTTTCGATTGTTTCTTATAATACTCTAACGACGACGGTTTTTTTGACGTGTAGAGAATCAAATTTTTCGTTCAGTAATGATATAATATTAATATTTCACAAATTTTGAGTTACAACACTATTGTAATAGCAGTGCGATATGTAAAGTCCTTATTGAATACAACGGCTTTCTTGTAAAATTTCGTGGTAAGTTTGTGTTTTTTTTTATCGTGAAAATTTAGGAATTGCCTTTTCACAACGTATATTAATCAGTGTACCTAAATCGTCAATTTTACTGTACGTTTCTTCCAAAGCGATTGAGACAACACTTTCACTGTTGTATTGACTCTAAAGTACAAATGCGTAAAAGTGCTTAATTTAGTTGTTTGCACTACACAGTTG
>NW_020655776.1:0-11921 GCF_003589595.1 Hyposmocoma kahamanoa | reverse complement strand
ATGTGTGGTTGTCTATGTATGTGTTCATGGCACCTGCGGTACAGGGTTTCCCTATAAGTGTGTGCGTTATTATAAAGGTGAATTTACGAGCACGTGAGCCTTGTCAACTTACAACTTGTTAATTTACTTATGTCAGGGTGACGGGTGCAGTGGCAGTGCCCCCTCAGATCTTTGCGATTTAAGCGTGAAACACCCTCTTTGTGTTGTAGTCCATATAAATACACGGAATTAGACCCGCTGCCGCGGTCCCGACCCGATACGCACCCGACCCGCACCCGCTCTCTGTATGTTTCACGCGTAAAAGCTCTGAGTGGCGCTGCAACTGTTATGGACAGGCGTGTCGCTTACCACCAGGCGCACAACTTATTCGACTCTTCACTTGGTATACTGAAAATGCTTCTATTTTACTTAAATAACTTTTGAAGCTAACGAGTAAGGAAGTCACCACACTTATCGACACGAAATCGCATAAAGCCGGACAGAAAAAGCTTAATGCCAGGTTTATGAAGTTGTCAGTTAAGCGCCCAATACTTATTGATTAGTTAAAGTTGTCTAGAGTTTAACATGTTCCCTGTGTAACTCAGAAATGGGCCCCTCATGTGCAATGTTTTTATTTTGCAAATACTTTGGAATTCGTATATATTCATTAGAGTTGCAACGAATACTCGGTTACTATTCGGTATTCCGCGTATTAGGCCTATTTTTTTCGGCCGAATACCGAATATTAAATCACTATTCGGCCGAATACCTACAAACAGGAGGAAGAAATGAGAAAATAAAGTAAATTATCACAAATAGTAACTTTTATGAGATCAAAAGAAAGGTCAAAATCAAATGAACACTACCAACTTATTATGTAATTTTATCATGAAATCATGATTAAATAAACGCTAACAAAATTAACCTAGTGCTTATTATTTGCAAATTAAAATAGAATTAAGTTTTTAAAAGTTAATCAAACTGAAGTGAAATAAACTATTACTTTCTTCGTCTAATAAACTTTTATTAGTAAGGTTAGTAAATTTGAATTATAAACTTAAAAATAAAATTTCCTTTTTTGTTCTTTTTACAAAATCATGCATCATTACTGGTTTAATTTCATTTAAATTATATATATGTATATGCATACATATATATAATTTAAATGAAATATGTATATGCATACATATATATAATTTAACCTATTAATACCTGTCTTTACTATAATGCAGTTGGCGCGCCAATTTTCGTAAGATCATTAATCAGGCCGAATAGTTTGGCCGAATATTCGACTATTCGGCCTCGCTCCGGGCCGAATATTCGATATCCGGCTTGAAGGCGAAATACTATTCGTTGCAACCATTGACTTACAAATAAATGGACGACGGGTCTAATACGAAAACCACGAAAAAAATGTCCCAAGTCAACCTATTTAAACGTAGTGACATTTAAAGGAATATGAAAAAGCTAAAACGTTGAATGTAAATTGTAATGTCATCGCTAATTTTGCTTCCTTCGCTGTCAGTCGAACAAACGAAGACTAAAGGGTGAATGACGCTCTGTAGGTATACGATTTTAACGCCCTATAAGTTCGGACACTTTTTAGCGCGGACTCGACGTCCATATAATTGTAAGTCAATGCAATGGTTGCAACACTAATATTATACATTTATGGGTGGAAAAATAATTTCCATAAGCCCCGTTCCCATTTTCTCAATTTTCCTAAGTGCCCCACATGTGATACACGCACGTATGAGTTCCACAGAATTTATGCACGTTTAGTTATTTTGATAGATGTTTTAGTAAATACATTTATGGATAGAAAAATCATTTCCGTAAACCCCCTTCCCATTTTCTTATTTTTCCCAAGTGCCCCACATGTGACGTATGAGTTTTTATTTGATGCCACAAATAATGTAATTATTTTAGTTGTTGATTGTTGGATTTTTTGACATTGTTTGATTATCCTTTAGTTTTTATATCATGTGCGATATATCTTTCTAAGGAAGGAATATAGGAAGTATTTTTAACCAAAAAATTGACTTTTCTAACTTATAGTAAAAAATATCTATTATTTTGTGTGTTTTATTTTGGCAGTGAGAGTCTTTTAACCAATGTTGCCAATTGGTTAAAAAGTCATCCGGTACCATACGCTAATTGTCACAATTTTTGTGGTCCATATGTGCAAGTACAATCGTCTAAATTAGAAAGCAATAAACACTTTTGCCCTTGATTTTGGGCATTAATGACCCGGACTCTTGCCCATCTCTGGTCCTGCCACTCAAGCTTACAGATGTCGATAACTTCAATTCTCTGACGAGTAAATGCAACTGTCAAAAGAACAGAAAAAGGACGAATGAAATGAAGCCGCTTAAACAAAATAAAATCTATCGAAATACACTACATAAATTTTATCGAGATCGAGGTAGTTTTCTCCGCAACTTTTTTACCTTCCTTCGTTCGTTCGTTCGTTACCTTAATTGCGAATTTCTTGGAAAAGATTTTTGCCTTAGATTTAAAGGATTAAGAGGAACTTTAGGAATCTGAGCTTATTCAGACAATCGATTTATTGACCGACATAGATAGGTTGGTGAGATTGGGAGTACTTACTTACTTGCTTATAGAATAATGACGGAGTCTCTGCATGAAGCCGAAGAGGGTATAGTGATAAACGGAGAAGTTACTAATAATATACGCTACGCAGACTGACAACGGAGAATATTGCGGACCTACAAAAACAGCTAAATCGTGTAAATGTAGCAAGTAATAACTATGGATTAAAAATCAACACAGAAAAGACAAACTTCATGATCGTATCTAAGACCCCAGTAGCGAATGAATTTGCCTTTCGACTTTGGAAAATAATCCAATAGAACGCGTACACCAATTTAACTACCTCGGTAGCTACGTAAATGAGCACTGAGATAGCTCACAAGAAGTTCGTATTCGCATCGAACAGACACGAAGTGCCTTCATGAAAATGAAAAAGATTTTATGCTGTAGAAGTTTCAACCTAAACTCCATATGCGTTTGGTCCGCTGTTATTTCTTCAGTATCTTGCTGTTTGGTATGGATTGTTGGACCTTGACTCCAACATTATGCTCAAAACTGGAGTCCTTTGAGCTGTGGCTGTACAGACGTGTGCTTGGCATATCGTGGGTACAAAATGTTGGAAATGCTCAGAATTGCATAGGATTCCTATCCTATGCAATTCTGAGCATTTATTTCGTGGCCAAAATACTGCAGCCTCCTCTGCAGTATTTTGGCCACGTAATGAGGGGCAATAGATACCGGATTCTTCAACTAATAATTCAGGGAAAAATACAAGGAAAGCGTAGTCGAGGCAGAAGAAAAACCTCGTGGTTGAAGAACCTGAGAGACTAGTTCTACCTTAGCACACGTTCTCTCTTTCGTGCAGCAGCTTCAAAAATGAGAATAGCCATGATGGTCGCCAACCTTTGTACAGAAGCGGCACACTAAGAAGAAGAAAGTTATGGAAAATTATCCGTAAAACATATGCACCCCACGGGGTCGCTCGGGTTCGCCTACCTGCCCTGCCAACCCACCCTAGACTAGACTTCGGTCGGCACGTAAATTTTCTAGATCGCTCATTTACCTATCTACTTTTTGTTATTATGATGATAATGAGTTATTTTCCGTAGGTATTGCAATATAATTTATAAATTTTTAGGAAAGTTTAGTGTAAGAGTTGTGAATTCATTTGTTTATTGTAATTTAGGTTTTGTACAGTCATATACATGACCCCCTAATATGCCCAAACGGACCTTTTTGTTCTGAGAGCGATCTTACGTATTGAACAAAGAAAAAATTAAAGCAATTTCAACTTTATTGTTTGAGCAATACAGTGGAGTGTTGCTTGAAGATGATCAATATATCTTTAAAACCAATACTAAATTTCGTCATTTAGAAAGAAGAAAGAAGAAAGAAAATACATTTATTTGTTTAACACAATGACACCGCAAAAGACAAAAGACAAAAAGAAGGAGAAAACGGAACAAAACAGAACTAAAACAAAACACGATCAAAACATTCAACGTAAAACATAAATAAAATTTAACTTCCAAGTAAATTGGTCGAGCGGCTTTTTGTATCGACTGCCAGTTACAATACCCGTCGTGGTTCGATTCCACGAGCACTGTTTTGTTTTAATGTTATATTTTTAACAGCATTGTTGCACTTCTTAATTTGTTGTTGACAAATCACAATATTTGTTAATTAGAAATTGCCTAAGGTGGGTGGGTAGGTATTATTAATAAAGTTTGTCCTCATTGGCATTTCGGGGTAGGTCAATGATTGTACAACACTTACATAATCTGTATATGAGGTAAAAAACATGAAATGCGTCAGCTTACTTTTTACACCATTATGTTGTCTTGTATACCTCAATGAAACTAGGATTCGCTCTGGACCTTTTGGAGGGAAAAGTGTCGTTTTTATTTTGACTTTCAATTATTTTGTGAACTCTAGTTTAAAGTGGAATAGGGCAGTGCTATTGTGCCTTAATCGAAGATTAAAACGCGAAATTATACGAATCTCGAACTAAAATACCCGTATCGGCACGTTTTAAGGAATCCCGAGTCAATTATAATAATATAATAATACTAATAATAATAACGCACACACTCAACATAGCCCCGCACTAGGGAAACCCTGTGTCGCGGGTGCCATGGACACACATATAGACAACCACAAATTACACCCAAACTCACGAGATAAATAAATGTAGGTCATACAAATATTTCTCTCGGCCCGGGAATCGAACCTGGGACCTCTGCGTGGCAGTCCGGCATGGTAACCGTTCGGCCACGGAGGTAGTTCACGGTAGGTAGTAATTCAAGCACGCCGCCTCAAATTGCCTATCCTCTTTGTGGCGCCCATATTTACAGAAACATAATTAAACGAAGACATGGCTCAAAGGACTTGTATCCAAGCCAAAATTATTAATAAAAAAAAATCTATGAAATTAAAGAAGAAAAAATATGTAACTACTGAAGTGTGTGGCTCATGAGGGGATCGAGCCCGCGACATTCGCGTTATTAGCACGACCACGGAAGAAAGAAAAGAATGGAAATGGCTTTAAGCAACATTTGTATCAAAACCGGTGTAGCCACACGCACACATTTGAAAATGTAATCTTACATTAGTACTAAGATAACCATTGACTTACAAATAAATGGACGACGGGTCTAATACAAAAACCACGAAAAAAATGTCCCAAGTCAACCTATTCGAAATTTAAATTGTAATGTCATCGCAGTATCGCGCTGTCAGTCGAACAAATGAAGACTAAAGCGGAGTTTGGCGCTCTGTATACGATTTTAGCGCCTTACAAGTGCGGACACTTTTTAGCGCGGACCCGACGTCCATATAATTGTAAGTCAATGAAGATAACATAATTTTGATTGGTTATAATTTTTTTTATTTTTATGAAGGCTTTGGCAAAGCCATAAGCTTAAACATGAAGTTTAATTATCTTTCTGTAAATATGGCCGCCACAAAGAGGATTGGCACTTTGAGGCGGCGTGCTTGGATTGACTCGGGATTCCTTAAAACGGGCCGACACGGATATTCTAGTTCGAGATTCGTATAATTACGCGTTTTAATCTTCGATTAAAGCACAATAGCACTATCCTATTCCACTTTAAACTAGATTTCACAAAATAATTGAAAGTCAAAATAAAAACGACACTTTTCCCTCCAAAATGTTCAGAGCGAATCTTGGTTATAAATTATCAAACGAAAATATACAATAATAAAAAAATTTTAGTAAAAAAAAATTTAACTTATTTGGATCTAATAAGTTTTTATTATTACTAGTCACATAAAACCTGAGAATCCTATGGACATAAACTTCTTGGAACAAAATCAAAAAGTTGACAATCTACAGATGGGGATGTGACATTTAATTGATATCGACATTAAGTTTCATAACTAGCGGAATATTGAACTAGGCATTGCTTTATACTTGCTATAATTAGGGTTAACCACGGAGTATATGGAAACGGCATTTAAAACAATTTATTCGAGAACTAACGTAGCTGATTTTACACGCACACATTTGTTATCAAATACGCATACGGTTTTACTACACGCAAATATTAATTGATATTAGATACGCAGGCGTGCTACAATCACAGTATGATTTATTATACTGTCGTCGTACTTTCATTAACCTACTAGATTTCAAGTCAATCCGATCACTGGTAGGGTTGAAATATTAAAACACAGTCATCATAAAAATCTTTACTTTCCCTGAAATATGATATATTTATTCAACAATGACCTCTATCTGAACTGACTGAACATGACTACACCTATATCGTCGACGAGCTTGTCAAGAAAGTGAAGATACTTATTTCCAAAGGCGAAGAAACGAATCATTTGTTTCACGAAAACTTGACGAAAAATAACTGACACTGACTGACAATAGTTCAGAAATGTTTTCACATTTAGATGTGGTCTATAATTTGGGAATGCGACTCTGAGTTTCATGTCATATATTACCTGATTAACCAAATAATTTATTTCTTAATGAATTTTTCGGTTGTTATTCATATGTATATAATTTAAGGTGATGTCATGAAATGCCTATAGCAAATGGTGCTACATTTAGTAGGTACCCAGCTTTTGCTGCCTGTTGCTGCAGCCCATTTCTTCTTTTTTAAAAAGGATCCAGTGGGAAACTAAAAAAATCAATATAAAAATTGCAAATGTAAATCATGCCTGTGATAAAACTAAGAACTCAAGCGGACGAAGGTGACTTATAATAAGCAAGTAGGGAGATAGGAATCATGTAGATTCTTCTTATAGTCTTCATTTGATAAGGCAATATTTTAAAATACAGATGGCGTAGTGGGTGTCTAGGCTCAGGAGCCTATCTGTACATGAGTTGAACTTTGAGATTGAATTTGGAAAAAGGCTGGAATTGAGTCATCGAATATGCACCTAGGATGACGAATCCAAGCTTAGCCAGCTTGGATTCGTCGGTGAGACGAATGTTGGGGGCAAGAGTATTAAAATTTGGAATCATTGTATCCCTGTTGGGATAAGATTGAGGGATGTAAAGTTCGCATTTATCAAAATTTAAGTGGAGGCTAATGGTGTTAAAACTATTGATGATTTGGTTAAGGTCCGAAAGTACGATGTTTGCTGGGCCTCCTACGGTTCCATCATCTAGGTACCAGACGTTAAGATTTTAATGCAGATTTTGGATGATGGGATGCATGGCGAGACTGAAGATGGCAGGCCTCAGAGGATCACCTTGCTGACAGCCCACAGCAGATGATAGTTCATTGGCCCTGTAAACTAGTTTAGAGGGCTCACTGTACCATTGAAGGAAGTAATTGTAAATCTCTGGCACGTGTAGCTTCAGCTCGTTCAGCAAAGCATCCCTATTGACCGAATTAAAAGCATTTTTGACATCGATCTTGAGCAGCACCTTATCCCTCGAGTTTTTGTGAAGAAAAGTACGGAGAACGTGAACAGCTGCTTCGCAACCACCTTTAATACGAGCCGAACGGGCACAAATCTGAGATTTATCACCTCAGCGATGTTTTCCCTCAGCCTTTTACTGACTTCGCCGAACGATGACGAAGTGAAATCTTTCAGGTGTTGAGGTGATAAACCGTCAAGACCTGCAGCGGAACCGGGCGTAAAGGACGAAATGTCCGATAAGACGTCCTTTTCGTTGACTTGAAGGCAAGAATTTGGCAATTAGGGCAGGGTGGATCCAAAACTTCCGGGCGGCGTCGTGGTGAATGTTCACTGATCCCACGGCGCCGACTCAACCGGCGAGAGGGAAACCCGGGGGGGTTTTAGTGGGGTAGGCCTTCCAGTGTGGAGGGAGAGTCCCCACATAACCCCTGAGTCTCCCTGGGCTCAGGGGTATCCATAAAGATTTCCCCCCGTCAAAAAAAAAGAAAAAAAAGGGTGGATCCAAAAAGTAAGGTGCTGCAGGAGCTGAAGGGTGCTTGCTCTCAAGGGCGGTTACAGTGACAGGATTGTCAGGTGAGATGATGTCTTGGAAGAAGAGAAGCCGTGCTGCACCTTTGAGATCTCCGTCGCTTATTTTGTTCTCAATCCTTCTGGATAAGGTAATACCAGGGGAACTACGAGAAGAAACGGAGGAAAGGAGTGGGGGACAAGAGCAGTAATTTTAAATTTTTTGTGTCAGGGTGGAACCACTGTCAGCCGAGTCATTGAGCATCTTGTAGGCAAAGGTCAGGAGATGTTGCCAACTGTCATGGTCATTGTGTCTGACGCAATTTTGCAGAGCGCGGGAAAGAGCATTAGCGACGGAGATCCTAGCACCTCGTGGAATCCTTTTTATTACTGGTGTATGACGCTTGTGCTCACTGAGTAGGATGTGGAATGAAGAATTTAGTGCTGATTGTGTGGTGGGGAGTGACGGGAGAGGCTGATTGACTAGGGTAAATGAGACAGTGTGCTCTTTACCTTGATGGATGTGCAGGTCTTTCAGAGTGCGGAATGTGCGGAGGCAAACCACGCACTCTGTGTCCGTCATGGTATCTCTCGGACTTATTTAAAAACTAAAATATCCTAACGGCTAAGAAAACACATATTATAAAAATTATGAAAAAGAAAAAACTTAACAACTAACAAAGCACAACATACACAAAACACTCAAATCATTTTTAAACACGAATAATAACACAAAACATAAAAATAAGCAGTTCAGTGCAGTTCGCAAGACAAATGTCAAGTGGATGCGCAGATCTTGTTTTTCTTTTTGTGCGTAGGGGTTTGACGTAGTCGCCTTGGAGATTGTATCAACACTGTGGCTATTGCAAACTGGGGCGCAACCTGAGACACTTGTAGCGCAGGATAAGATAAGACGCGCAATTGCACAAACAGAGGCCTTACCATGAACTGTTATTACGATTCAGTTGAGGACCTAAAATTACTCATTGTGAGACAGCGTTACATGAAGTGTATATCGCCATACCGCTTTTTTGTCATTACGAACCTATACTGAACTGTAATAAGAGTTCATGGTAAGGCCGCAGTTAGTCTTTCCGCACGCTCTACGGCTCACGCCGAAGAGCTAAAACGCCACGATTAATTTATATTACCTATTTATTGAATGACACATGACATTGGCAGGATTGTTTTTTATTGTTTTGTTTTTTAGAATGTAAGTTGATTGTATTAAACGTTCGTTCGTGAAATGTTCTATGAAAGAAGTTTATATTACCTAAATAAAATTTGATTAAATGAGCGTTAGGTTATACTGCATTATTGCAGAGGCCGGAAAGTAAGGGATTGCTGGACGAATATGAGTTACAAATACTAGCGCCATCGAGGCCTTGTATTAAATACGAGTCAAGCAGTCCCCGTTCCCGCCGAGGCAATAAAAGTAATATTTAGAGTGTTACGACAATTGCAAAAAGAAAATGTTATTGTTTTTCCAGGCACATTAATGGTAGTCTGCTGAACTTCAGATAATGTGTTTGAATGTGTATCTATTACTGTATTTTCGTTATCGCTTCTCTAACTAGCACTCATTTTAGCGACCAAAAAAAAAAACAAAAAAGATGAAGAAACAAAATATCACCAAAACACTTTAGTATAAGTGTTACCGCCATTTTCTTTTTTTTTTGGTACTGTTTTTTCCACTGGAAAAGGCAAAGGCACCAATGCGCCATACAGCCAAGACTAAGTAAGCGGTACAGGTAAGTAAGTATTTTTAATTCTCGCAACTATGAACACTGGGCAATTGGCTGTATGAGTTTTGCCTGTTTACGTAGTTCATTATTAGTAGGTAAATTTAAAAATTTACAGAAGTGGACAGTAATGGATTTTCATACTTATTTTGCAGGCCACCAATAAGAAATAAATCATACGACTAGAATGCGAGTAGTTGAATCTGATCCCAATAAATCCGTTCAACCTGAAACTAATTATGTTCAAACAAGATTCAAGATTAATAGGGTTTGACGGATTAATAGCGAATCCTCTATGAGAGCTACGTTACAAACCGGTTAATATTCTGTAGTAAGTTGTTAGTAACCAAAGGGCGGGCTCTGCGTTAATCGTACCCGCACACGGGTTATCTCATGGTAGGCTGGTTGTTTAGTAAATCAAGGCAAGAACCAGTTCAAGTTGATCTTGTTTCAGCATAATTAATTTCGGGCATGACATCACTTTAAGATGTTTAATTTCTTGGAAAATTATATACGAAGTGATTATAAAACTTGACCTGAATGGTCCATGAAGTTTCGCTTAGTTTTTCTTTTTAGCATTTACTACTTATTATTAGCTCAGGCCACGTCCAACTGAACACTTTTAGTAGAACTTCTTGTCAAAGAGGTCGTTCAGGAAAGTACGGTCTTACCTATTTCTGGCGCCAAGCAGTAATGTGAGCGTTAATGCATTCCGGTTTTGAAGAGTAAGGGTATTGATGAAATTACAGACACAGAGGACTTATCAACTTATGTATATCTCAGGAAGACGGGCGCAGTGGCAGTGCCCCGCAGATATTTCCGATCTAAAGGTCTGAGTGGTACTGCAGCTACCATGGACAGGCGTGTCGCTTACCACCAGGGCAGGCATACGGCTTGTTTGTCCCGTCATCGTCACTTGGTTTGGTATCATAAAAAAATCTTTTTTTTTTGAAGTGATACTTATTTTTTTATAAATACTGCAGATGCCTTCTACGCATGAAATAATGGATGACATTTTTCAAGTTATTTTAGAATTAGGAAATGAAACAATTTTTCCGGATTTAAATCGCGTATATTTGTTTTTTCAAACAAACCGACGTTTCGGGCCCTTTACATGTCCCATGGTCACGGTTGACGAACGTCGACGAACGTCGGTTTGTTTCAAAAAACAAATATACGCGATTTAAATCCGGAAAAATAGTCGCGAAAACCTAAGAACTCGACATTTTAGAATTCTTGAAAGTAGCTCAGTTCGGAGAGCGGTTAGCCCCGGAGCAAACGGGTACTGGTTCAAACCCAGCTGGATCGAAGGGAATTTTTCTTTGTGTTTGTTCCACCTTTGTATGAATAACGAAACTAGTGAAGTATTTTCACAAAAATATGAAAATTATGGAAATAACAATAAAAATAACGCGCACACACTCATAGCCGCGCACTAGGAAAACCTTGTATCGCGGGTGCTATGGACACACACAATATAGAAAACCACAAATTATACCCAAACTCACGAGAAAAATAAATGTAAACCATACAAATATTTCTCTCGGCTCGGGAATCGAACCCAGAACCTCTGCGTGGCAGCATGGTTATACGTTCGGCCAACGAGGCAGTTAAACAATATTATATTATTTAATATAATAAATATTGCAATTAATAAACCGACATCTCTTGTCAGCCGCTGGTAACTACCGGAATGAGTGAAGAATGTTTTAAAGATTAAGGTATACGAGGTAGCATGAACCAATAACTCAAGAGAACTGCAGATTTCCATATTACAGATCGTAACTCTCAAAAAGTACCACAGTCCGTCGTTAAACTAGATGGCGCTGATCAATAGCCGGAAGCAGTTTATATTATGTAAAGGGGTGTGGATATCAATTAATTCCTCTTCAATAGAAGTATAAAAAGTCAGTTTTTTTTTCTTTGTAATATTATTGAAATATTGATCATGAGCTAAAATTATTTTCTGAACTTTGACAAATATGCGTGTCAATATATGGCATTGTATGTTACAAACTAATTTATAAATTAAAGCTTCCTAATATAGGTAGATGGCGCTACTCCTGAACAAAATAAAAGAGCATTCCATAAAAATCCGTGCAATAAGCGCCATCTAGTTGATTTGTTCTTATTAAAAGTTGTTGTTTATGAAGTTAGTAATATACACGGAAGAAAGAAAGGTCTGTGGTAATGTAGTCCTGAGAGGTTGTTAGTATTTCAAAAATAACCGTGTAAAGT
>NW_020655775.1:0-40252 GCF_003589595.1 Hyposmocoma kahamanoa | reverse complement strand
TCGAACAAACGAAGACTAAAGCGTGAATGACGCTCTGTATACGATTTTAACGCCCTATAAGTTCGGACACTTTTTAGCGCGGACCCGACGTCCATATAATTGTAAGTCAATGTTGTCAGCTCTTTTTTTATATTATGAAGTGACGGGACGAACAAGTCGTGCGCCTGATGGTAAGCTATACGCCTGTCCATAACAGTTGCAGTGCCACTCAGAGCTTTAAGTCGCAAAGATCTGAGGGGCACTGCCACTGCACCCGTTACTTTGAGGCATAAGTTGGCGAGTCCTATGTGCCTGTAACTTCACCCCTCTCACAAGCTAATTCACAAGCTCACTTGTTTATTTAACAATTGTATTTTAATTAGAACTGGTAGGTACTTGAAATAAAACTTTGTCTATTATCCTTTTTTTACGAGCTGGGCTATTATCGGTCTCGTAAAAATGACCTCCCATTTAACCCTATTTCGTACGTCCTAAACCCCGGAGTGTAACGTAAATAACACCATGACGCTATGTTTTGATGTGCACAAGTCACGGGTGTTTGTTTACCGAAATCCAGTTGGAACTAGTTCACTGAATTTGTTTCAATTAATATGAATTCGTCGTTGAAGTTGATTGACTCACCTGCTTTTATTAAACTCTTTATATTTTTTCCCATTATATTTTTGTGTACTAAAGCTACTTAGTACATAGAATGAGTTTGTTTTACACATGGTAATAGGGTCAATGAAATAACAGTGTTTTGTCTAGTGTTATTGCCAACGGCGAAAAATTCGCATGATGGTTTAGAAAACTCAGCTTGAAAAAGTTGTAAAGTACTAATGTGCCGTGACCAGGATCACAGCAATAAAATAGGATACTTCGGTCCGCAAAAATGTATCCCGTAGTTTAAAGGTAAAGAAAGGCCCAAAGACGCAATTGAAAATTACAGCCGAACTGCTCGCTACCGCGATTGAGCAGGGAGTGACGACAGAACGAAACAAAATGAGAATGGTGAGGCAAAGGAATTAAAGAACGATTCAAAATTTGAAAACAAGTGGCGAGGTACCAGAGGAAAGGTTATAAAAAGGTGGGATGACCATGTAAGGAGGTCACATCATCACACTCTTAAACACGGGAATAGAAGATCATTACATTATTGATTAAATTTACTATCTAACAGATAATATCGTATCGATGATATACACTATAACGCTCGGCATCACGGTGAAAGGCCTTGCCATTCGACACATGGTACGTGGTGCGGGGAGGCTCATTTCGTGCGTCTCATAATTGTTAATTAAATATTTATATACCTCACACCACTCTGTATCTCGGCTTCATATCAAGTTGTATTGTTTAACAGGTCAATAAGTACTTTTGTTATTTCAAATTTATTTACTGAACCATTATAGTTAAATTACTGAGTATGGGCTTATGGACAGCTTCCCACCACAATTCCACTCGTTAAACTTGTTGGTGTTGTGGAACCTCAGCTTTTTTGCCAGTGCGTTTTGTACATTTCTCAATTACGAACAATAAAAAAATCAGCCCAATTATAAAGACATAAATCTACTTGTTTCATTTTGCTCGGACACTTCTTAATATCGAATGTTACCACCGTTGGTGTGCCTGCCTACAAATGGCCTGATACTTCCATATTACAATAAAGACACATCGACTCCTCCTACGTAAAGTATCGTATGTCGAAATTGCCAAGTTTACAGGGGAGCGTTTTCAAGTTCTGAATTCACTGAAAGAGTGATCACCATAGATCATCTAAACGATATCTAGGATATTATAATACTCTATGTGAGTAATGAGCTTTGCCGAATAAAACTGAGAAATGCTAAAGTTACGTGTTATGTTCGTTTCAGTGAATTCAGAACTTTAAAACGCTTCCCTGTAAACTTGGCAATTTTGACATACGATACTTTACGTCGGAGGGGTCGACATTATCTATCCATAATGCATTGAATTTTTCTTGTGAAAGAGCTCATTTAGGGAAGTACAACCAGCGGTAATATGAGCGTTATTACGTTCCGGTTTTGAATTTGCTCGTTAAATTGCAGGCACACGGGACTTGTCAACTTATATTTCAATGTGACGGGCGCAGTGGACAGTGACTTTACTTTCGTGGTTTTTCACTAAATGATTGTTACTGGTTACAGGTTTCTTACCGTTGCCTATAGCTTTTTATGGTAAGAAACCTGGTATTGCAATTTTTCGTCCTCCACATATGAAATAAAAACAATGATGGATTTTAAATTTTGGACATGAAATAATTTTATTCGCCGACATTGATGTATGTGTAATAAAGATGTCAACATTCGTTATTTTATGATCGCCATAACGTACTATCGATGCATGCGAAATGTAATATGTCACATACTTAATAAATCTTCTTACTTCTAACTTAAAAAAGACGAATCTTGGTCAACACTGTCCACTTTATCGTATGTGCTCCTCGTACAATGCTGTCAGATTTGATTTTGACATATTCTTTGGTTCTGAGGCCTCAGCTATAGGAACTCAATTAGAAATTGCCTTAAAAGCTAAGTGCACTATGTGTTTTTGTTATCCTGTTTTCTTCAGAGACAAGGTTTAAGCATTTATTTTCTCAATTCGCATGTTGTGTTCACGTCTAGTAGGGTACATTCTTCTTGTAACATAATAAAAACCAAACACTTTTATCTGAAATTTGAATTGCATCCAGTTTTGTGAACCGAATAAAAAAAATAGATCAGTGTAAAATCACAGAAAACTGGTTATGCAACAAAAATTGATCTACACTGTCTCATTACTAGCTGTTCTATAAATAGAATGTCTAATAAGGCCAGTGTTGGGCCCTTAGCGTATTTATTATGTCATTGGTTCAATGAGATTCAATTGTGGCCTTTTCAAGCTTGCTTTTACTGTCGTAAACAAGATACGATTGGTGGTTTCCTGGGGCATTATCGGTGCAGAACAAGTACGCCTTCACCCGTCTAGTTTACGTAATACAAAAATAACATTATATAAAAATAACTGAACCTCCGTTCTGTACACTGAACAGAACAGTTTTCGAGCGGTTTTTTGTGTGTGCCGAGAACATCATTATATGTATTTTTTTTTCGCTGTTGTGAAATCATTGTAAATCTCGTTTTTCTGTGTGGTCTTTATCTATACAAGTTTATTTTATAATTTACGCTAAATAAAACTTCAAACTATATTTTTAAACGTAGAACATAGTATGAATCTTCTAAAGTATATTTTTCCTAATTTTCAGGAATTTTTCCGTAAAAATGTCCCCTATTTGAAATTTTTCGGGAAATTACCCAATAGGCGGCCTTATATCGCAATCTCTTCCTTCAACCTTCGGCTTGCAGGATAAACTATAATATATATAATATATGTTAAGTAATTAAAAACGCAATGAAATACGAATTTATTACGTATATTGCACTTACACAAATATAATACAATAAATATACTCCCGGACACATAATTCGAGTCACCTCGCATTTTTGTCTTAAAAGGCTAGAATATAAAGCAGTTTGTTATTGTCGAAGAAAAAGTTTTCCCCGGTTTTGCAAATCCAAATTTCCAATAAGGATTTATGGAATAGACATTTAGTTAGTATACTAGTTTCAAAATTGCTTAATAGTTTTTGATCAATCAAACATTGTTTAAGCTTAGGGCATTTAGTACCGAAAATGCGAGATGGCTCGATTTATGTATATGTGTTACATAAAATTCTTCTTACTTAATTTGAAGTATTGATACTTACAATTTTAAATACGTTATTTAGGTCATGACACACGTTACCAGAGGCATTTAAGCAACCGAACCAGCGGGAGCTGGACTGACACCCTTCTTAGGTTTTCGCGATTGTTACACATTCGAAATGAAGCTATTTTTATCGGATCAAATTTGCGTATATTTATTTTTTCAAACGCACCAACATTTCGGGCCATTTACAGGTCCTGTAGTCACAACTCCCTGAGATGGTATTTATCAAACAGTTGCATGCAAACCACCCACCAACCACAAAACCACCTAGTCCAAGGGTTCGCACACAAACGTTTCGCTTCCACGTCTATATGGCGAACGGCTATGGAGTGAAATTCCTTGCCATGTTCTCTGAACTTGAGCCTTTTTAAGGCGAGAGTGAATAAGCATTATTTATAATAGGTGTGCAAGCTCCACCGTCGACCTCGTCGTCATTTTCATCAGGTGAGATGGAGGTCAATTGCGCACGTGTTTTTTAATAAAAAAATAAAAATAAGAAAACCCTATTCTGAGCTATATCTACTTACATTAGTTATTGAAAATGCATTAACATTAGACATTAGTGTCGTGACTATGTGACTTGTAAAAAGCCCGAAAATTCGTTTATTTGAAAAAATGTATATACGTAATTTAGATCCGAAAAAGAAAATTTTTTTTTATGTCATTGCTGTGAGCCGAAATTTCAATTTCGACCAACAACACGTATGTCGGGCCATTAATCTGTGTTAACTGTTCAAGGCAAGTCAAATGTACACCACGTCCTATCATCAAAGTGCCGAATTAAAAAAACTATTACGCCTCAGTTAGGTAAATTGTACCTACATCGTCGCCATATTTACAGTAGTACGTTTAGGGAGTCACCACACTGAATCGGCTTAAGCCGATCAGAAAAAGTTTTATGTGTACGCAAAAAAAACGAAAACGACGTTGCGCGTTTGCTGACGCTCGATGATCATTATGGCAATTGTGTAATGTACAAACTAGATACGAGCCAAAAAACAAGTCGCGTGTCTTCCAGTGAATTCTCTCGCATTCGCGGGAATTTCCGCAGCTTGGCAATTCCGCGGGTGAAGACAGGCGCAATGAGTCGTCGAACGACGAAAGGTTGTTTGCGCTGCGTTGTTGTACCTATTTAGGTTATGGATTCTATGCAAAAAAAACAGCGACAAAAATTCTAACAATAACGCATAAAAACAATATCCAAATCCACTATCCTGGTCATGTAAAAGATTTTCACTGAACAACTGATCACCTACTACAGCCTCAAGACGAAATCGCAAGAAAGCTCGTGAATGCATTCCAGCGAGGCGAAAATTGACGCTTCCGTCCGGCAATGTAAATTGAGTTTTAGGTCATTTCTTTCAAATATCTTTATTTAATGCACCTACCTGCCAAACTAAAAAACGAATGTTGTGAGGAAACGTTCAAGAGCAGACTGAAGAACCTTTTATTGGAAAAGTCCCTTCAAAGTTCAGTACACTCAAAGTACTTAATAAACAATTAAATAATTATATAAATAAATATTATTTTAATATATATTAATTTAATTTAAATCCGTTTAATCCGGAGCGATTTAAATCCGGAAAAATATTTTCATTTCCTATGTGAACAATTTTTATATTGTATTTATTTCCTCGCAAATGACATAAAAAACTTTGTATGTTTCATAGACGGTAAAAAAATACAAAACTCGAGTTATTAAAGCCCTCAGCCTTAGGCTCCGGGCTTCTAATAGACCCTCCTTAGTAATTTCTTATTTATCGTACTTAATACACAATGTACCTATTATTGTAATTCAAGAAATTGTGTAACAACAACTTTTTCCATAAAGATTTGGTTGTCTCATAGTTTTAACCTCGTAAATTATTTTTAATATCAACAGAAATCTCTTATAGAACCTATACATTGCCCCTTAAATGTGTCTGTGACGTTGTGAAGACGACTGTCAAAACCAGCCAGTTTGTTCGCGTATTAATATTGTCTTACACAAATTTTCATTAAATAACTCCTGCTCTTTCTCAGCACTGGTATTTCTAGTGTAAGATGTTAATTTTTTAAACTAATATCTCAAGAGACATTCTGAGATCAAGTTTGCTAATTGCCCTAATAGCTCACTTCTGCAAGACAAAGAGAACATTTTTTAACCGACTTCAAAAAAAAAGAGGAGGTTATACATTCGGCTGTATGTACGTTTTCCGATTTCTCCGTTAGTTGCAGACCGATTTTGACAATTCTTTTTTTGTTTGAAAGGGTGCACTCTCGTGGTGGTCCCATTGTCACCACGTCGGAATCAAGGAAAATCCTCAGGTTTTATAGGCATGTCAGTGTACTTACCGATTTCTCCATCAATTGTTGATCGATTTTAAAAATTCTTTTATTTAATGGTCGACATGATGATGATGATATTGCCGACGATGCTGTTCCGGGTTTGTTCCGGCTATCACAAATTAAAAAAATTGTTTCCACAAATAAAAGACACCTTTTCACTTGACGCAATACATGCACCGTAATCAACAAATCACTGTCACCATGCCAACCAGAAAAAAAATATAAAATGCACAAAGGAGTCCGTAACAGTCCCATTGTCACCAAGAAGTCAATATCTGATGAGGGGTCCCATGGAAATCGAAAAAGGCTGATAAGCAAATATTTGAGCTCGGTTTTTTGTTTTAATGGAAAGGTTAGAATTATCAGCCGTTACTATCAGCCCACTGCATGAGACCTTTCGTCTCTTTCTTCCAATATCTCATATGAGCACTTAGCGCTCCACGCCATCTCCTTGTGGTTTGCCCAAGTAATACTACATTAAAAAAACTTCTCAAAAAAATGGCTCATAAAGGGATGCAAGTCAATAACTAATTTTTAACGACTTTCTGTCACGCATTGCCGTGAAGCGGTCATACAGTTTCCTGCTCCCAATTATGAACTCCAGTTATATTTAGCCGTTAAACCAAATTTAAAGTTAACCGACACTGCACTGGTGCGTACCGGCTCTTATGATGCGGGCGTTGCAGTCAATTGATAAATTGAAGACTTTATCCTTACTTAAACTTAAAACCACGTCTTATTTCCATTGTTTTGATTATACATTTAATTTAACTTAGTATGAGAATGTTATTATGGTTACGCTCTAGAATAGAATAGAATATCATTTATTTCTTGTAAATATGGTACAAAAAAAGCAGATGTTACAAAATCTAAAAAGTGCAGCATATTTTGCCAACAAGAAAGGCATAGAAATATTAAAATAATAGGAATTCCGTTAAAATATCAAAATAAATTTCTATCAAAAAAATGTAATTAATGTCAGATATAAGTTAAAAATATTAAAAACATGATATTAAATGTGAGTGAATTGAATAATTATAAGTTGTTATGTAGATAATCATTAATAGTATAATAGCACTTATCAATCAATAGCGATGTCAGGTTCTTTTTGAATAATGCTAATGGTAATGACTTCATGTTCTAGAAATATTTTATTTACCAAAGTTAATATCCGAATGTAACGATAATTTTTTTTTAACTCTAATAATTTAAAAAGTGTTACAAGGGCGAAATGTATGACACTCGACTTGATAATAGTCGTGTGGGTCGCCCTTTAGCCTTAGTGGCCTGTATGTACATACAATGAGATTCTTCTTGATACTCAACATGTATCAATTACTTGGCTCAACTACCTCTGTGGCCGAACTGTAACCATGTCAGACTGCCATGCAGAGGTCCCAGGTTCGATTCCTGTGCCGGTAGATATATTTGTATGGCCTACATTTATTTCTCTCGTGAGCTTGGGTGTAATTTGTGGTTGTCTATGTGTGTGTCCATGGCATCCCCGACACGGGGCTTCTCTAGTTCGGGGCTATGTTGAGTGTGTGCGTTATTGTTATTAAGAGGGAGCATGTCAAAAAAGTTCTGACGTTGGCTCCGCCCAAATTTGTGTACAAATATATGCCTGAAGTTCGCGTGACATGCGACAGGAGATGTTGAATTTTGCGCATTAAAAGTACCAAATTCGTTTTAGAATAACTCTAAAACTAAAGGGATTTAAAAAAATCCGTAGTGACAGTTCTCGATCATGCATAAAAATAATTAATTATCTAATTTTTGTCCTAATAACTTGTAGCATTTCGAGGATGAATCGAAAAAATGTGAAAATTAGAGGTCATTTCGTGATTTTTATCTATCGAGGAAACTTTATTGTTTTATGTTTCTGATTAGTGTCTATGCTTGAATATATCGTGTAGTTACTCATACAATATTTTATTTTTAACTTTAAAGTGGACCCCTCTAAAATCAAATCGAAGGTTAGGAATTTTTCCTCTGCTCCCTCTTAAAGTGAAACTTAATTTTCAGCTTAATTGCATAACTAAAAAGCATATGTATGATAGTGTTTCTATGACGGTACCTATTTGTTAATAAATATTGTAAATGATAAATGAGAACAAATTGTGCCTTTATGTTTGTGTAATAAAAAAAAACATAACGTGTATGATCACATGTGGTCAGAAGTTATTTTACGGGAATCCCTGTATCGCGGGGGCCATGGCCACACACATAGACAACAAAGTATTGAGTAACTGTTCGGACACAGAGGCAGTTATAAATTTCCATCAAAACAATTTGTGTTACACTTGGAACACAGCGGTCAGTGGAGATTCAATCACTATTAGTGTCTTATCCGGTCTGTGGTTTCTTTACTACCCTTACCAGATATGTTATCATGTAAGGTAATTCGTTTTTTTTTTGTATTAGTAAACCCACATATGATCATACGTCAACAGTGCTTTCATCACAAAAATAATACGTACTATTATGAAACAAATTACATATATAATGTGAATTTGTGTACTTATTTAAGCATAAAAAGGTAATCAACTAAATTGGTAGAATCTTTAAACCTCTTTCTTGAAAATCTGTCATTTGCACATGTGACTTTAATACACTAAAGGCACGAAACATTAATTGACATACAGCAACCCGTAGTTCACGCGTCCTTCTCAATGGAGTCTGCCTTACGTACGAGTAGTAGAGCTTAATCAATTAGATTATACCTAATTTCTTTACATATGTAATGAATATAATTTGAATTTATATGATAGATAGATAGATTACTTGTAGTACATTACAAACAAGCTTATGACATAGGTACAATGGTAATCATAAAGAAAAAGACTAGTCTAGGTTTGCGGGTATGGTCTGAAGTGTTATTTTGCATCTCATGTACATATATATGTTTTATTGTATTATGTCAGAAGACCGTGCTTGTTGCGCACCTTGGGAGCCATTATATATGTTAGTGTATAGGTTTCTCCCTTTACAAGTCAGCAAGTTATTGTTCGTATTTAGGTTGTATTTGATACCGTGCAAGTGTGATCCGCTTAACCTATTTAGAAAACAGGATTTGTTTAACTCGTGTGTCGTTGGTTTAACGTTCTTTAGTATTTCTTTAAACATCTTCGTTGGCTTCCTTTTTATTTTTATTTTTTTTCAATATAAACTGATCTGTAACTTGGGAGATTCTCTAACGAAATTTGGTTTCGGAAAGAAAGAATACATAATTTATTTAGACTTAATACAGATGGCGCTAGCGCAAAAAAACCTTTTAAACCAAAAAACAAAGATCGGCAACAAGCACATAAAGAAATTAGTGAGATCTGTTCATTCGTAGTGTTCAGTTGATGTCGGTCATCGTGTATATAACCAGAAATATATGTATACTTGATGATTTCGGTGCAGGGGGTCGATGCAGAACCTTACGATAACTCAATTGTGGACCGGTTCGATTTGATATCGTATGATTTCTTTGCATTTTTATTCACAACACCCGAATCGAACGGCAAACTGTGGTATTCTAAACCGAATTCAAATTAATGTGAAGTCAAATTCAAGTCCGTACGATTACTCGAATTTCTCGACCGGAAATTACAAACGTTATTCAGAACACAAATATCGAATGAAAGTTATCGAACGTCCTATAGTTTACGAAGCAAATATGAAATATGCGAATCTCTTATTATCTATATATAATAAAGTCTGGATTTTGTTCAATTTTATTAATGTATTTTAATGCAAGACTACTATATTCCTACATTTTAGTCTTTTAAAGTCTTGAAAATGTCTATAAAAGGATTTTCATTTTTCTTATAATCTATTATACCGTCCTATTTCCATTCTCCCTGTTCTTTCCAAAGCCTTAGAATCCATCGTCCATGAACAACTTTATTCTTACCTCTCCTCCCATAACCTTTTGTGTCCGTTTCAGTCTGGCTTTCGTCCATCTCATAGCACTGTTGGAGCATTACTGAACATTACGGAAGACATACGTCGTGCTATGGATGATACGAAGCTCGCTGTCACTGCCCTCTTGGATTTCAGCAACGGATTTAACTCTGTTGACTTTGACATTCTCCTTGGTGTCCTTCAGGCGGTTAATATACCCTCCTCTGTTTTAAGTTGGTTCTCTTCTTATTTTTTTGGTTGCCAGCAGTGAGTGAAAATCAATGATGGCTCGTCATCTTGGTCTAGCTTAATTGCTGGTGTGCCCCAAGGCAGCGTACTCTCTCCCTTACTCTTTTACATTTTCATTAATAACATTTCCCGTGTCATTTCTTCTCCCTTCCATCTATATGCTGACGATCTTCAACTCTATCGTAACTTTAAGGTGGGCGAGGTATCTGAAGCAATTGCGGCCATCAATTTTAATTTGTCTGCCATACAGTTATGGGCTAAATCATTTGGCCTTTTAGTTAATCCCGCTAAGTCTCAAGCCATGATTGTAGGCAGTAGCAGATTAAGGTGCAAGTTGGATTGGTCATCGGTACCTGCGTTGGTTTATGATGGAACTCCCATTGCATATACTGACAAAGCAAAAAATCTAGGTCTAGTAATGGACTGCATATTGTCTTGGACTTCTCATATCAACGAGGTTAGCAGACGAATGCACTTCTCATTTCACTCTCTCAAACGACTCCAATACTTTCTCCCTTTTTATACCAAAATTATACTTGCGCAAACTCTTCTACTCCCCTTACTCGACTATGCCGACATTTGTTATTTAGATATAACCGAAGAGCTTATGAATAAACTAGAGCGCCTACAAAACTTGGCTATCCGATTTATTTTCGGTCTCCGTAAGTTTGACCGTGTTTCCGAATTTTGCGCTCGGTTAAAATGACTCCCAATTCGCCTTCGCCGTGATGTGCATATCCTGTCCGCCCTTTTTAATATACTTCATGACGCCAACTGCCCTTCCTACCTTCGTTCCCGGTTCCAGTTGCTGCCCCCCTCCCACCCGTTCAAGGCGTCCGTGCATAACTAAGATGCTCGTTCGTCCTAACTGTAAAACAAATTTCTTTTTTAACTCCTTTTCTTCTCGCGCAACGCATTTGTGGAACCGACTTCCTACCCATATCCAGTCTAGCCCGTCTATCCCTTCTTTCAAGAAAAGGTTGAAAGCGCACTTTCTTGCTGAACTATCTTAGTAATCGTCTTATTGTATTTTTTGTACTAACTTATTATGTATATGTGTACCTATATGTATATATTACATTATTTACATATTGATGCTATTTATTAGTATTCATTATAATGCTTATGCACGTAACTGTATTTTTTTTATTTATTTATTTTATTTATGTACTTTATTTACATTTATTATATTTCTACCGCACTCTCTCTTGCACGCTATTTGCCCGCTTATAACCTTAGCTCTCACTGCCCTGGGTTGGCTGGAAGACTCTCCTTTAGAGATAAGTCCACCTTTGCTCACTTTTTGTTAATCTAATATTTCAGATGTATTTTATTTGGTGCAATAATGAATATATATATTTATATTATATATTTCACCAACTAACTCCGTAAACGTTGTTGGATAACGATATCGTATCCGAATCCGAATCGAACGTTTTAACTCAAATGTTCTGAATGGCTCGGAAAGCGCCCTTCGATTCAAGAATGATATCCAATCGAACGATTCGGTTAAAATGTCGAAAAGTTCTGAATCGGAGCTCTGGTTCGATCCAACCGCATCGATGGAATTTTTCTTTTTGTCTCTTCAATCTTTGTATCAATAATAACACTAAATTAGTTAATTTTCACAAAAAGCATATAAACATTATGGTATTTAATAGAATAAACAAAATACGTAATGACCAAACTCGAATCATCATTTAGACAGTTTTCTAAATAGATATGACCCGGAAAAGAATCCTGCTTGTGCTCAATTGCCTAATTTCTTATCTAACGTGAACGTTTGGTGAAGTCAAGCAATTTACCTCTACATATTCAGCCATTATTCATTTCTAAGTGGAATGTCGATTCTCTACCAAAGCGCAGCACTTTTTTTTTATTTTTTCACGTTTTACGCGCGCAAAATTTGCAATTGAATATTTTTCCCACACTTAACTTGGTGACCTCAATTATCTCAGGAAACATTTCGAAAATTAAATTTTTTTATGCTACTTTCAAATTTCACGCGACAAAGTATTTTCTTTCGAAAATAGTGCAATTGAAGTGGATTTTCCGTAATGTCTGCATCCGGATTTTTAGGACAGAATCATGAAGGAACTAGGAATGGGTAATATAGCTTTTTCTGAATATCGTATCGAAACTATATTGTATCAATATTCGAAATCGGGTTTCGAAACTATATATTTTCTGAATCTACATATTCATGGATACAGCCCGCGTGCGCGCTGCGTTGATACATTGCCGTTACTGATATCAGATTTCGAAACTATATATTATTGGATATAGTTTTACAAGAGCAATGCGGGCCAATGTTAGTATACAGTTTCGAAGACGCACAAAAAATAGTTTCGCGTTGATATCCACTCAGTGAATCCGAAAAACTTACTGTCAAATAAGTAATATTCGACAAAATTAAAAGACAAGTATCCAGTATGAAGCTTCATTCGCATCACGCGTCTTTTCATTTGGTCAAGTATTGCTTATTTGGCAGTAATTGTTTCGGACGGAGATCGAGAGTAGACTCCTTGATGCGAAGCAATATCGGTATGTAGTTTGGAACATATATGTATGATTTCGTGTTGGCATCCACTCGGTAATCGCTCGGTTTGATTCGGCATCGTTATAAAATACGCTATGCAGAGCAATATCGATATATAGTTTCTAAGATATACGATATCGGATATTCGACATTGCCACAATATATAGTTTCAATAATATGTAACGCTCATTCCTAGACGGAACACAGTACGTCACATCTGCAACAAATGTTGTATGTACCTCTCTGAGGTGTCACCCGCGATCGTTACGTTCACTATCTACCTTCATGCCTACTTCGTCAAAATTGCGGTTTATTCTGGTCCGAGCTCAAACACCGACACTAAACAGTGCCGAAAGAAGTGACCTCAATGTTGTAATTTACAGTTGAACGTTTTGCAGCATGCTCTATTATTGAAATCGTCACAAAATATATTTAATGGAAATTTTTAAACGATCAATCAACCAAAATAACTTAAAAAAATTATACTGAAAATAATTCTGCTAAAATTGAAACAAAGTTTACATTTTAGAATTATTACATAAACTCATAATACACAAATTAGTTCACAAATTCGATAAATAAAATTGACTACGCTTTAAAAACCGATACACGCAAAATGGCGTAATTAAAAAACGTAAGTAATTATTTTACGCGCTATAGCTTGCAACAGCAGCGACCGCGACCGTGCGATGTTAACCGGGATCTTGAATCAATTCGAATATAGTTGCTAGAGCTGCGCAAATTTTGTTGAGAAACTCGAGTTCAAAAATATTATTTTGATTAAGCCAGAACCCAAAGGCAAGAGTGTTGAATATATATTACAACGCATATTAATATTTACATGTTGTATCGTATGTAAAATAATTATCGTAAAAGTAATCATAAAACATATTTTTAGTTTGGTAACAATGCATAAAATGTCCCTTTGCTGAACACCTGTCTACTGTAAGACGGTATCCTTTGTTTAAAACTCAAAACTCAACATAATTAGAAATGATATCATGCGTTTATCTAATTTTAAACTTTTGAAGTGCTATTAGAATATAAACAAATAAAATTTGTCATAAATAAATCCTTGTCAGTATAAAACATCCGCTAATCAATGAAACAAGACACGATTTCATGAATTTAATACTACGTTATCACTTCAACTAGCTTCAAATTTAACATTGATAAGTCGATAACAGACACTTAAAGTTAAAAATAACTGTAACTATAGTTTAACACAACACATTCATCATGATACAATTCATTTAATTAAAAAAGAAACTGCAAAAAAATATATTCCGAAAAAAACGATAATCGAGGTGAAGATGATGTCGCAGTACTATTGTGACGTTGCGATGCACCGACGAGAGCCGGCCGCGGCCCCCGCGAACCGATTCAAACCGGCTCACGACCAATCAGCGGCCGTGCTAGCGTCCTCGCCCAATCAAGATTCATTCCGTCCGTTCGCTCGCATTCGTTTACTTGTCATGTCCTCCATTGTTTTCACAACTATTTTCGCCGATAAATAATATTTGTAGCAACCGGTGAAATCCCGTTTCACTTCAAATCGCTAGCAACGCCTTCTCTTCAGTATTTGTGTAAAGGATTAACTGAAAGTACACGCAATTTGTGTTATATTGTTACGTTAAAGTGGTAAAGTGTGAATTGTCGTTCGCCATCAACAATAATGTTGGATAAGTAAATTGAAAAAGTGACTTTGGTGGTATAAATCGTGAAGATCGTGTGGTTTTCGGTTTTGCTATCCGAACAAATGGTTGCAGAACAGTGCCCGGTGCCAGCTATGTTCGTATCGAGGGTGACAGAATATCATCTTGGATCTGGCGCCTTTATCTTCTTCAACCTGACGAGACAGGATTATAGCTGACGAGTATTATGCTCTTGCTAGAGCAGAGACTAAGTGCACGGCACTTGGGGCGCGGGGTGGTGCTGAAAGCGAGACTCGTTCATGGCGTTGAGGCCAGAGGCTGGCGTATGAAGTTCTCCTTGCTGAAAGCCGAGGTGGAAATTGAAGCCGACCCTGGGACGTATAGAGAATTAGCAAGAAGGCTGAATGCAGCTAATGTCCATGTCAGGCCTGCGCGTCGTTTGACGAAGTAAATATCCGGTTTTCACTATTTTTCACTTTTTTTCAATCTTTAGGTTGCTGCTTCACCGCGTTGAAAGTAGCAAAAACAGTCTCGGTAGCTTGGGAGAGAATCATTATGTTATAAGTTCTAGGTAGAAAAAAAAAATAGTCGGAATGCTTTCGAAAACTTGACCTAGTTTTCTAGGCCTGGTAATAACAGCAACATTATTTGTTTATTGACCAAGAACTTCCTTTTTTACTACATGTTTTTTTTTTAAAGTAGTACGCCTGATGTTGAAGCTACATGCCTATCCAAAACAGTTGCAGTGCCACTCAGAGCTTTAAATCGCAAAGATCTGGGGGGCACTGCCACTGCGTCCGTCACCCTGTGACAAGTTGACAAGTCCCATGTGCCTGAAATTTCACCAGCATCCTTACCCTTTAAAACCGGAACACAGTAATGCTGACATTACTGCTTGGCAGCAGAAATAGGTAAGGTGGCAGTACTTCCCTGAACAAACTTCACGAGGAGCTCTACTGCACAAGAAGCCCTACTGCTACTTCACAAGGACCTCTACTGCTCCTTCACAAGGACCTCTACTGCTACTATGTCTTAAAGAAAGACCAGATACAAGATGTCCTTGCTCAATGTGAACTTAACTTTTGAACAGTCTTCAAACTCGTCCTCCAGGCTGTAATTCAGAGTTAAGAGGATCAAAAGTCTACTCAGAAGTTTTCATGGGAGTATAATAATGCACACACTCAACATTGCCTTGCACTAGGGAAACCCTGTTCGCTGGTGCCATGGACACACAGACAACCACAAATTATACACAAACTCACGAGATAAATAAATGTCGGCCATAATACACAGACAACAACTTCTCTAGCCCAACAGCTTGCGCTGTGAACACTGGATAAGTAATGAGGTCTTTGATTTGGTACCCTGTAGAACCAATTATGGAAATGAAATTTTCTAAATTAATTCAACTCTGTTCGTTATTCTGGTATTCATAGTACAGGAATTCTCTAGGCTGGGACCACATAATTCGCCTGGCAGTGTAACACATTACTATTATTGCAGATAGAACAATCTGCAGTAATTGACATTACAAGACTGACATTGACATCACAAATGTTACAGGTCTTAATAAACACTATATTGCACCCCTCATTGCTCCATTAGATATGGAAAAACATAACCCAAATCATCTCCGATTGGAGATGTAGGTTATATTTTTCTGTAATTTAATCTCAAATTGAAGAGGATGTGGGTTATATTTTTCTGTATCTAATGGAGCAATAAACATGTTTGACATAATTCCGCTTATGCGATCCATCATGAGAGGTGCAATATTATAAAAAAAGCCAAGCAGGATTTATTACAATGTGTTTTGCTAGAAGCGATGTATTTAGGCCACAGAAAAATGTTGTTTACAAAACATAAACAACAACAAAGAATTGTTAACAATTGTGTTGTGAATTGCACAACACATTCTAAGAATTCTCTCATATATTTTGAAAACATCAAAGATATTTTAGGCAAAAAGTTATTGTTTACCACAAACTTCATTAAACCAATCCAATAGGATCGCAATTGCCCCATGTACTTTTTGTGGACCAATTATGTTATTTTTAGTTATAGCCTTTATTGCTGATTAATTAACAATAATATGCCATGTTTTTTTAATATACTTTTTCGATACGATGTTTTTTGAATGAATAAACTTGCATTATTATTATTAGGCTGGCACTGTGACCATCAGCTGATCTAGTGTGATCACCACTAATTGCAGTCCGAAGCCAAGACCCACAGCATTAAGGAACTGAAGGACTCTGACCTGAATAAACTTGTATACTAACTTATCTAATATAGAAACATTATATGACATGTTTAATATTACTCAAATTCTAAGTTAACTTGGTAACTTCAGCTTGTCCTAAGACATAGGCCTTTTCCAGAGATATTTATCCCTATCTCATACTATTACGGACCAGTGGATCAGTGACAGTCATCTTCACAATGTCGTAAATTACTTGTAAGGGGCAATATATATGCTTCTATAATAAGATTCCGGTTGATATTCAAAATATGCCATTCACGAGGTTTAAAATTAAAGTGAAACAAATACTTTGGATGACATAGTGACCCGTTTAGTTCCTGCAGGTATTCTCAATCCAAGATGAAATAAATGTTGTAAATGATAAATGTATTCAATTACAACTACAACTATTGAGGAAATAACTAGGCTAACTATCCTGCTATATAGAAAGAATAGCCATTCATACTAATAAACTAGCTAGCGCATTGTGTGTACCACCACGGACGAGAAGATTGAAACATTTGGGATTCAACTAACTGAGCTGAATAGTTTCCTACATAAAGGCAACCCACTGTTGGAAGGTTATGCCTGGCATGCCAAAATACATTTAAAAAATGAACTGCTTATGGTCTCGCATAAGACCTATTATTATGTATGTATGTAGTATGTGTTGCCAAAAAGAGAAGAAAAAAAAATGTATTCAAATGTATATTTACAATGAGCAACCCCTAGAATTTCTTGCTCATATTTTTTATTTTATTTTATTTTTATTTGCTCATAATTTGCCTTACAAATGAACAGTAGAGTTTAATCATTATGACTATTTCAAGTGTAAGGAAGTGTGTAAGCAAATTGCTTAACTATGAAATAAAGATGATTGACAACTCAAACATCAGGTGGAGTGAACCAGGAAAGCTCACGTAACATTTGATTATTTATATACTAAGATATCGACGACGCCAAGAGAGAATGTGCTGAAGGTAATATTTCCGTCCTGTGATGTATTATTATTAGGGTGATTTAATTCGGGGGCTTATGCAGCCCCTTATCACTGTAATCATCAACTGATCTATAGTGATCACCACCAATGAACTGCCTCTATGGCCAAAGGGTTACCATGTATGGCCTACATTTAATTCTGTCGTGAGTATGGGTTGTCTATGTGTGTGTCCATGGCACCCGCGACATAGGGTTTCCCTAGTACGGGGCTATGTTAAGTGTGTTCGTTATTAATTACAGTTCGGAGCCGAAGCCCATAGGATCAAAGAACTGACAGACTTCCTAGCTCTGACAGTTTTTATGTCCTCTGGTCGTAGTCTGTGACTTTCACAGTAGCACCGGAGTTTGATATTGTGTAAGAAAAATAAAAACAATACTTGAATACGCACACAACCACACCAATAGTCTGGTCTCAAACTAGGGAAATCGGCAACAGAACCCACTCTAAGGCACGCCACAGTCAAAACAGAATCAATTTGGAAAAATTCATTTTCTAAATCCTGGCAGGAATCCAACCAGGAACCTCTTCATCCATGACCCACAGTGCAAACCGTTGCGCGATCAAGGCCGTTAATAATATAACAATAACATTTATACACGCATACAGTAAAGGCAACAATGTATTAAAGTATGAAATTTATACTTGTATAATATATGAAGTTTTAAAACTGGCACTTGACACAAGATAGAGGTCTTGTCTCTTATGAAGCAAAATGGTTAAAATTTTTGTATTACATTTATAAAATTTTACATTTATTTCATGTATTAAATTTTTGGATTGACCGAACAAGTCGTGCACTTGGTATCAAAAAAAGTTGTTTACGGTGTTTTGACATCATTTATCTATAACTTATTAAATTGAAATTTTAATTGTTGTTTAATTGTTACTTATTTTATAAAAAAAACTTACCTCAAAAGTTGATGGAATTACACCTATTTGCTAAGTTTTGTGGAAATCGGTTACCGGATAGTGCGCCAAATTCGGAATCATCCCCTAGTTTGCCACACTTAAATGCGAAATATTTTTTTTGAAATTTAAATGGGACAATACTAAGGTACCCTTTTTTCAACGAAAAAAGATTTCTCAAAATCCGTTCAGAAATGCCGGGAATTATCGAGGAACATAAAAAAAAAATACTGCCGAATAGAGAATCTCCTCCTTATTTTCAAGTCGGTTAAAACATCTGCTCTGTCAGATATTTGAAATTCCAATTACTTAACAAATTGTCAGGTAGCAATCGAAATACATATACAAAATACCTAATTGCATTTCAATTCGTAATAATTCAAATGGCGCCTAGCTCTGTCTTGCTAGGCACAGACACCCAAAAAATACTGTCATAATCCAATTCTCACAGGCGTGATATCATGGTTAAGATCATATTATGTCCACACACTCAACAAGTGTTTAATTCAGTCTCTAGATCTGAAAATAGATCTTTTTTAATGCATGCCAAGGTTAACTGTGTTGTATTTGCTATTTTTTACAGTTGTTTGTAAAATACTTTACAACCTCGGAGGATTATATTACTAACAGCTTTTATTCCATGACTTTTGGTAATTCATCAGAAAAACATTTCAGTTGATCTCTCTAAACGCTGGTAACACTGTGTCGTAACAAAAGAAAGCGCTAGAGTAAATACCGGTCGATGCAAAACGCAGGAACGGGAATGGGAGTCGTCGAGAGCACGCTTGCACTTTTAAGCACCCACAGTCGAATCACTACGTACATTTTGATTTGTATGTCCAGGAAGATGACGTCGTTAATCTATATATGGCGCTGGTATCTCTTTTTTTTTGCCATACAATTTTTAAATAATTCTGAACCCGAAATATATTTCAAAATGTGTATTGAAGTTATTCAAAACATTTTGTATAAAAACAGGAACCCTGAAAGCATGAATTTTGTTTTTTGTTTAATAACTTCAAATGACGGGACGAACAAGTCGTGCGTTTGATTGTATGCTATACGTCTGTCCATAACAGTTGAAGTGCCATTCTCCATTAGCGCCCAAATACAAATTAGCGTTAAAAAAAGTAAAATTTTTTTGTAAACCTTTAGAAACTAGCCTCCTTAAGAGAAAATTATGAAGCAAAACAAGCTTTTAGTTTATTTTATATGAAAAAAAAATGCCGTCCTAAAATGGGAACAATGGGCTCAAGCGGTGTCAAAAAATTTGTAACAATATTTGTCGGTGCACAAAGACTTGATGCACTTTCTATATTGCCAACGCGCTTATTTGTGGCTCAACAGCTATTTGCACATCGTAATTGTTAAGCCAACTTCTGAGCGTAGTGATCAACACCAATGTACTGTAGATTTAGCACCAAAGGAGTGACATAACCGTTAAACTGCTGCAGCTGATCTAGCTTCGTATCATTGGTCAGGAGGTGTATACGCCGTGTATTAGCTAGTGCTAGGTCCAGCTTGTAGCGGAACAAAACACCACCAGTTTTTGCCTCGAATGGCAGTGTGATACAAAAAGATTGGTCAGCTTGATTTATCCTGCTGGTACGTTTGAAATCACGCGGGATACCCATGTCAACTTTCTATATATTCACAGCGCTTTATATTTTTATTTTCACCAGGGAAAGGTCATCATCATAATCAGAGCTCATCGTGCAAATACCTTAGCTATGCAGACGACATGGTTTTGTTGGCTCCTTCGATAAGTGCCTTAAGAAAATTGCTTAAGATATGTGAGGGTTATGCCGGGGCCCATGGGCTCAGACATAACGCAAAAAAAAGTGAGCTCCTGATGTTCCAGTCTCGGGGTCACAAGATCACGTCAGTACCACCCGTATATTTGAACGGTGTTGCGTTAAATAGAGTTACGCGATTTAAATATCTTGGCCACTGGGTGTCGGAGGATCTCACGGATAATGAGGACATAGAGAGAGAGCGACGGGCGTTGGCTGTTAGAAGCAATATGTTGGCACGCAGATTCGCACGTTGCACAGTACCTGTGAAGGTGACACTTTTCAAGGCATTCTGTCAATGTTTCTATACGTGTAATCTGTGGGGTCAACTTTACGCAGAAGACAATCAACGCCCTGCGCGTTCAGTACAACAATGCGTTCAGGGTTTTATATAATTTTTGAAATACTATTGTCAAGCCATAGAACGAACAGAATTTGGTTGATTGGGTAAAATCGATAGTCAAAATTGGTACGGTTTTACTCTTCATGTGTATTACAAATCTGGTACCAGTAGATATTTCTTAGTTTTTCCTTTGCAGACAATTTCAGTTGTTCGATAACGAGTTTGCCGTCGATTATTAGATCTCGTTACATAAGTATAGTACTTTACATCGGTGAGCGCACTCGGTTCCAGGGGAAATGCCCCCAAATCTATCTCCACATCATGGTCTTTCTCATCCATTACAGCTTTAATAACTTTCTGAAGCCCATAGTAATAATTGTGGCAATTTCGACATACGATACTTTACGTAGGAGGGATCGATAACACAACAGTGAATGAAGCAAAATTCTAGTTTTAATGTTTTATATTCGCAGTTTACTTAAAAACTGCTACACAATGGCTAGTCACTGACAAACCATTATTAACTTAGCAGAATACACATTAACAATTAATTAATTGTCAATTGCGCTTCTCGTAACTAACAATTGATCAATCGTTAATCGCGTATTCTACAATTAACAATTAATCAATTTTCAATCTTTTCTATGTTTTTTATTAACAATTAAAACTGACAATTATGATAAATTCATAGGGCGTTCTAACACACCCCCTAACCCACACCGTACCCACCCCCTAATCCACCTGCTGACCCACCCCCTAAACCACCTCTAACCCACTCTTACCCCCCAAATCCAAACCCTAACTCACCCTTAACCCCCACAAACCAAACCCTAACCCCCAACCCAAACCCTAACCCCCCAACTCAAATCGTAACCCACGCCCTTACTCAAACTTTCGATTTTAATTGTTAGTTTCAATTGTTTCTTAGAACAACTAAAAAAATTAATTGCAATTAAAATCAATTCAATTGAATCAATTGCAATTAAATCACTTGCGAAGTGTCGCAATTGATTTAATTTCAATTGATTTTTTTAAATCTGATTGAATTTCTGATTGAAATTTAATTGATTTACGCCTAACACTGAATACCAAACGGACAAAATCCTGCCATTGGCAATGTCGACACACAACTGATATGATTTAAAATTAGTGAATTGGGGCCCTGGGATGTTTAAAAAGTCTCTGCCTGGTTGGGGTTAATGTAACTCGTACTTTTCTAGCACCTATTTTTAGCTGAGCGTCTTCAATTTGGTGAACAATACAATACAAGCCATGTTTTCGTTTGTTGCAGTGTGGCCCCAAAGACAAGTCCAGTCACAGTGAACAAGCCTGTCCTACCACAACCTGGTGAGTACGTTTTCGATTCATTTATGACGCACAACCCGGTGTACAAATCTGATGGAAAGCGGCATTTTTCGTATTAGAAAAAACGTAAACAAAAAGATATCGTAAACCTCTTTTTACAGGCGACAAATTACAGTAAAGAAAAAACATCGCCAGAATTAATTATTTATTTAGAATTAACGAGAATGAATATTTATACATGACACGATGATATATATATATATTATATATATATCATCATATGTATATATTTTTAATCTGTTAAATGTGTGAAGCCTTATTTCGTTAAGTTTTTTTTATCGCAAAAGTCTTTGAAATAGATTTCAAAATTTTAAATTTAATTTCTAATGTGAATATTACGTGCAAGTAAACAAGTAAAAGTGTTTAATGCTATAAAAACGAAATTATAGTATTAGTTTTTTTATTTTATTTTAATTTTCTTTACAGCTATTCTTGCCTCTTCGAATCAGATGAAACCATTGTATTGCCAGGAGTAAGTATCTGTTTAATTTATTAAACTCTATTTTTCTTTACCTTAGAATGAAAACGTCGCATACACGTTTTCACATAGTTCGTGTTTACTGATTTTTGTTAGAGAAAAATTTATAAACTTCTTGCTCAAGCAACAAAACTAGTGGAATATTTTCACAAAGCAATATATGAATATCATGGTAGTAAAAATATCACGGTATTCCAAATCAATATTGCAAAAGCGACAACTCTGACAGCCGCTGGGTAGCTGTAAAGGTATCTGGATGAGTGGAAATCTTCATAGATTTCTCACAGGTGGCTTTGGCAAAAAAAGTCATCAAAACCATAAACTAAGTTAGTCTGCAACGAGCATATAGATTCATACGGTTGCTGACTCGTTCCGTAGCTCTGTTGGGCGAGCGATATCCCCGGTACAGCGACGTCGCTAGTTCGAGATAACTGCATCGAAGGAACTTCCCTTTGTGTTTGTTCGGTCTTTGTGTCAATCATACATTTTAAAGTTGCCTAGATTTCATTCCGTCTTCCCCTTTCCATCATCGGGGACTAGACGTAGGCGTTCCACCGGATATTCGAAGGATTGGCACGAAGCGCTTCGCTTCCACATTTATATGACGAACGGCTATGGAGTGGAATTCAGGGAATTCCTTGCAAACTTGTCCCCTGATCGGTATAACTTGGGCGAAGACCCAAAAAATTTGCCTTGAAAAACCTTGAAAAGTCAAAGCTAGAGTGAATAGGCATTATTTAGGTGTGCATGCTCCATCGTCGACTTCATCGTCACTTTCTATCAGGTGAGATGGAGGTCAAATGTGCACTTGTAATAATAAAAAAATTAATTGGTTGATAAAAACACGATTCTCACAAATGTACATGCACCTCAGTCGCTGACCCACTATACATTGCCCTGACTCATTCTTTTGGGTTTTTTTTATAGTCGAAAAATATGTGTTGCACTTTTATTCGGACGCCTGACTATATGTTTCGAAATTCCTTTTTGCAATACAATAAAGTGGATAACAACTCCCCACAGAGACTAAAGGATCCTTCACAGGACCCAACCACTCCCACGAGTAGTACACAATTAATTATCTGTTTGCCCAACCAATTAACGTCCGACGCGGATGTTGCCCAACGAACAATTGATCTGACGCATTCCACAGCAATTTTACTTGTAGAATGCGCCTGGGTCATCGCTGTTTATCATTCATAGACAGCTTTTGATAAATGCTCATAACGCTTATCGCTACAACAGCTTGTTGGTATTCAGGTTTTTGTATTTGACACATGCGACACACCTGTCCATGACAGTTGCAGTGCTTTTAAATCGCATAGATATGAGAGGCACTGCCATTGCACCCGTCACCCTGAGACAAAGTTGACAAGTAGCATGGGCCTGTATGATGCAATGCTTTTTAGTAGCCGTAGGGCTCCTTGTAAACGAGTTCGTCCAGGGAAGTACTGCCACCTTACCTATTTCTGCCACCAAGCATTAATGCTCACATTAATGTTTTGGAGGTTAAGGTGTGAAATTACAGGCACATGGGACTTATCAAATTATGTCTCAAGGTGACGGGCGCAGTGGCACGGCCCCTCAGATCTTTGCGATTTGAAGCTCTGAGTGGCACTGCAACTGTTATGGACAGACGTATAGTTTACCATCAGGCGCACAACTTTTTAGTCCCGTCACTTGTTATAATAAAAAATCATAATCTCAGTGCAGAGTACTAAAAAAACCGACCTCAAAAGTACGGGGAATCACATATAATTGCCAAGTTTTATTGATATCGGTTACCGGAACGTGCGCAAACCTGGTTTCATTCCCTAGTTCGCCACTATACGGGACTCGACATAGGAGATAATAAAAATCGGTTCTCTCTACTCAAAGTATATTGAGAGAGAATGACAGATATAAACGCCTTGAATTGGAGAATAGCAAAATTAACCATTAAAGTAATTGCTGCTTATAATAAAATTTAGGCGCTATTTATAAAAATGAATTTTCATGCGTGAACAGCCATTAAGTGTGGATGATTTTCTTCAAAATTAAATGAGACCAATATACCTCTTTCCAACAAAAAAAAATAATCATGAAAATCGGTTCACAAATACCGGAGTTATGGCGTAACATACATAAAAAAAAACATACAGTCGAATTGAGAACCTCCTCCTTTTTTTGAAGTCGGTTAAAAAAGGTTTCATTTGTATATAATGTGGAACTACAAGTTTATTCGTCGCTGTAGACACCGCAATTGTACACTATTTATTATTCATAATACTACAAAAATTCCAGCAAAAATTTTTAATCCTAACTACAAATGATACGCGCACCGATCACACGGCAAAAAGTGTAAAAAGGATCAATCAATCAATTTATTTATTTGTCAGAATAAGGTACATTACGATCTTATTATAAATAAATCCAACTTATTCTATCGTAGTCGGCCATTGACTTACAAATAAATGGACGACGGGTCTAATACAAAAACCACGAAAAAAATGTCCCAAGTCAACCTATTTAAACGTAGTGACATGTAAAGGAATATGAAAAAGCTAAAACGTTGAATTTAAATTAAGAATTTTAAAGTACTGTCTAATTTTGCTTGCTTCGCTGTCAGTCGAACAAACGAAGACTAAAGCGTGAATGACGCTCTGTATACGATTTTAACGCCCTATAAGTTCGGACACTTTTTAGCGCGGACCCGACGTCCATATAATTGTAAGTCAATGTAGTCGGCATACCAATATGTATGTTTTACTACATATTATATAGAATAGAACAGGCAGAGAATGAAATTCAATTGAATATTAATTCTATTTAATTGAATAATAATTATTAATTATAATTACATTTTTATTTATTATATTAACGTAGCAGAACCTACTTTGCGTTTAACCAACAGCTCGAAGTTTTCTGTTGTTTTAGCATCCATTCTTTATACATATCGACTCATCCGAAGAACAGAGTCCGATGTGATTGTACAGCGAAAATAGAATAAGTACGTTACGAGAATAATTTCCTTATTCAAACTAAGGCCTACGTTTAAGGTGTTTTGAGAATTTGTTTTCATTCATTCATTTCGGAAATATTAAATCGAGCGAAACGGTCGATCTGACATTCACAGCGAAAAAGAACGAACGAAATGTAGTATGTCCTGAGAACAAGTAGTCTTGCACATAGATCTTTGTTCTACGGATGAGTCGATATGTTTGAGTATATAATTATGATGATTTGCATGTTTTAACTGGCGGTGGAAGATCGTTCCAACATTTAGAAGCGGCAAAGCTGAAGCTGCTCTAAACGAATGTAATCTAGAAGTAGGGGACAATTTTAGACTCAGCCCTCCGTTCTATCATATAACCAATATTTATCTTCCAACAGTGGCGAGATGAAAGTAAACTCTCCGCCGTGCCACTCGCCTGGCGCCATCTTGCCAGACTTGCCCCAGCCGGCCGAAGACCCTGACAAGAATTGCGGCCTGGCCAAAGAGGCTTCTGCATCGGAGACTCAGGCTTGGTTATCTAGACATCGGTTTGCCCAGCACGCGAGTACTTTTGCCAACTTTTCTGGTGCTGATTTGCTCAGGTAAGGTTCTCAGTTACTCTCCTTCAGATTCTGACAAGAATTATCTGACCAAAAAGGCCGTTTAATGTAAACAATAGTACATTATGAATTAGGTAAATAAGAAATTACTAACGAGAGTCTATTAGAATGCTTCGAGGTTTGGAATTTTTTATCGCCAGTGCTCCATACAACGTTTTTCATTGTATTTGCGAGGAAATAAATGTAATGATAATTTATTTCTTGTATGAATAAGTCGACCCCTCCTACGTAAATATCGTATGTCGAAATTGCCAAGTTTACAGGGAATCGTTTTAAAATTTTGAATTCACAGAAATGAGCATGACACGTGACTAGAATTTCTCAGTTTTATTCACATAGAGTATTATAAAATTCTAGATATCGGTTAGATGAACAACCACAATTTATTTTATAATTACACTCATTTCAGTGAATTCATAACTTCAAAACGCTCCTCTGTAAACTTGGCAATTTCAACATACGATACTTTATGTAGGAGGGGTCGAAATGTCGCTTCACAACACAACTACAGATTTTGCTAATAGCTGGTTTTTTTTAAATATGTATATAACAAATGGCCAGTTATTCTTCCATATATAAGACAACTCACAATGTTTAGTTTTTTTCTATGCTTCAAACTTATATGCAATGATTCAGATTTTTCGAGCATTTCCATTTTATAGATATAGATTACACTCAAGTCAAATCGACAACTTAGTCTATTGAAATGTGATAGTTATTGCAAGTATTAAGCATTTTAAACTGAACAATTGGCTAAAATAGCTTTTATTAACACATAGTACTAGTAATTCCATAGTTGGAGGTAACGGAAGACATTGGCTAGCAGATATTTAACAATATTCACTGCAAACTTTGTTTTCTTACTACAGGCTGTCTCGTGACGACATCATCCAGATTTGTGGACTCGCCGACGGTATACGTCTGTTCAACGCTCTACACGCCAAGTAAGTCACTTATAAAACTACCTGCCTGTCTGTAGGTAACCTGCACGTCGAAATAGTTTAGATTTTAGGTTTACATTAACAATATAAGTAACAATTATTTATTTGCCAAACCGTAGAGCGCCCCTAGCGGTCACAACTCGAACTAATTTTTTTGTTAGCGCTTGTCAATACTGGACCCGAAACTAAATACACCACATACAGGGGTTTATTACCTATGGCTGGTTAAAATACCATGAAAGTTTCCGTATACAAATGTGTGTATGTATTTATAACTTTCATAAACTGCTTAATATCGGTCGTTCGTTCCGTGGCTTAATTAATGACGCACACACACTCAACATAGCCTCGTACTAGGGAAACCCTGTGTGGCGGCTGCCATAGACACACACATAGACATCCACAAATTACACCTAAACTCACGAGAGAAATAAATGTAGGCCATACAAATATTTCTCCCGGCCCGGGAATCGAACCTGGGACCTCTGCGAGGCAGTCCGGCATGGTAACCATTCGGCCATGGAGGCAGTTAAAGTTGATTGGCATAGCGTCGGGCATGGTTTGCTAGAAGACGTCGGTTCGAATCCGGCCGGATCGAACGAATTTTTTCTAAGTGTTCGTTCTTTGTATTAATAATTATAAGAAATTAGTGGAGTAATTTCACAAAATATAATTTAATATCATGGTTGAGAAACATCTTGAGATTCAATAAAACACTTTAACTACTTTCACTATTTACCACACTTATATTTTAACTATTCTTTTTATCAGAAAAACATAAAAAATATTTTCAATTTATCTGCTGATAATTCTAAATCAACAGATAAATTGAAAATATTGCTTTGCTACTTGTTCTTTCTGGCTGCGCTGTTATATATCATTTCCAGTTCCCTTTACAATGATTTGTTACATTTATTATTTAATAACATTTATCTTAAGTATTTTTCTCATCGCACACAAAACGCGACTCAAACGCATGTAATATATGATATTCTGGCAACACTATCCTCCCTCTTACCTGCTCCCTGCTACCTCAAAAGCTGTCGTCCGAGTTGAAAAAACTTAGTGCGCAGTTTACGCGAGTGTTAGCAAAATTAATTATAAAAGCTTATTAAACAATTATTAAAATCCGCTTAAACTTATCTACGCAATAAAGAAAGTGTAAACATGTATAAGAAAACCTTGGACATTAGTTATAGTCAATAGCTGGATGTGCAGGTGCCTTCACGAGGTAAGTCCTGGCCCCTCCACTTTCTTTCGAAGGCAGAATTGAGCGAACATATCAAAAATATAGCGACTAAAATTTTGTTCCGGGATGCCAGGGCTTCAGAGGGACGTAACATCTACTTCTGCGTATTCCAAGTTTTGCGTCGGACCCCTTAATATGTCAAGTTGTTGATCCCGTGTATGAGTTAAGTAGGATCCCGCTGATATTCTCCATTGCTGCGCAGGCGCATCGAGCCCCGCCTGACGGTGTACGTGTGCCCCGCGGGCAGCAACATTTACTCCGCGCTCTACCTGCACGCCTGTCGCGCGCCGGAGCTGCTGCGCAAGCTCAACCAGCTGCTGCCTCAACAGGCGCACAAGGTCGGTACTGAAAAAAGAAAAAATTGAAAAAAAGAATTTGCAAATCAGTTTGGATTTTGCAAATTTAGCGATTTGTTTTTATAATTTTAATAATATTAAGTGATGGGACGAACATGTCGTGCGCCTGATGGTAAGCTACACGTCTATCCATAACAGTTGTAGTGCCACTCAGAGTTTTAAATCGCAAAGATCTGCGGGACACTGCCACTGCGTCCATCACCCGAGACATGAGTTGACAAGTCATGTGCCTGTAATTTCACCAGCACCCTCACTTACCCTTCAAAACTGGAACCCAGTAATGCTGACATTACTGCTTGACGGCAGAAATAAGTAGGGTTGCAGGTTTTACAGTATATTATATTAAATAATACATTTTACGAAGACTTGGCTTGCGAATAATTTACACAATTTCTTATTTCACTTTTGATGTACCATGCATTTAAAGATAAATTTATACAATACCATAAACAAATAATAACAATTGGAACTGATAAAAGTAAAAAATATAACATATAATAGTTAAATTTTATATTTTATGTAATCAAGCAAAAAATCATCAATATTGTAGTAGAATTGAGTAACTAACAAATTACACAATTTCATTTTAAATTGTCTACAATTTAATTCTTTAACAGCATCCGTTTTATTAAATAATTTGGGTGCTAATACGAACATCGTTCTGTAAAATTCCAAATCTGGGCCATGTTTGAGCCGCATTCCTACTTTATTCCTTGTATTTGTAGGATTATCTAGTTTTGATTATATTAAAGTTGCCTAGATTTTGTTTCACATAAACACAGGCCTCGTAAATATAAATCGATGGTGCGGCTAAAATCTTCAGTATCCTAAAGTAAGGTACAAAACTCTCAACCATAAGTACATTTGTGAATATTATTTGGTAGCAATGTTTCTTGCTAATGGCGAAGGAAAAAATCGTGATAAAAACCTCTCGAGACCCGTACCCAGCGATGGAACGTATAGTTGATTGACGCTGACGCAGTCACCATTTACCTAAAAGTGTTCGAATGTAAACAAGGAACGTGCCCAACAGGAGTGCGAGGCGGTGCTGGTGTCGGGCCCCAACGGCGCGCGCGTGCGCCTCACAGACGAGCTGGTGCGTCACCTGCCCGACAACGCCACCTTCCGCCTCGACAGGCTTGATGACACCAATGCCTTGCTTCTATCCGCCACCAACAACTAGGTCGCAGCCAAACTTGGCGCCGACCGCGTTGACCTCAAGAACGGTACTCGAGTTTCTTCTGAGAAGTAATCGTATCGGAGCTGGATAGTGTTTAAATCCGATGCCAATATAAGTTTAAATGATGCCAATATTGTGTTAAGTTGACACAGAATCGCATTGCCCCAATGTCTTAGCGTGGAGTCTAAAGCATCTGCGGTGCCAATATCTTCGTGTGGAGTCAATGTTGTATGTGACCAAATATCGTGTGGTGTCAAGTGGTATTTGTGACGCCAATATAGTTTGATGTCCGGATTATCTATAATGCCAATATAGTGTTTAGTTGACACAGTACCGCGTTGCCCCAATGTCTTTGCGTGGAGTCTACGTTGAGTCTAGACTATCAGTGTTGCCAATATCTTCGTGTGAAGTCAAGGTTGTCTGTGACCCAATATCTTTTGATGTCCAGATTATCTATGATGCCAATATTGTGAGCTATCAAGGTTATTTGTGATGCCAATTTCGTTTGACGTCCAAATTATCTGTGATGCCAATATCGTGCAGTGTCAAGGCCATCTGTAGTGCCAATACTTTCGCGTACAGTCAACTATGTGTATACGGTATTGCCGGCCGGAATTTAATAATTAATTTAATTTCTATTATTAAAATTTTGTAAAATCGAGTAGCTTTGACAAGTTACCAACCTTGGCCCAGTAATGTTTATACAAATGCAAACTATGTGTAATATTTCACCGAATTTTGTGGATTTCTATCGATTATGTTGTTATAGTGTTATTATTGGTCGATATGATTTGGAAAAATGATTGTCTCCTATTTATAATAAATTCGAACGTCTATTGACAATCTATAATAAAAATAGTAGGTACAGTCGCCTGCATGAAACCTATTCACATAGCAAGAAAATATTCATATAATGTTTTGTTCAATTTGACAAATGTTCAACCTGTGAATAACAACTATTCAATGAAAGATTCTGTAGTTATGGTTGTTTTTTCGCTAGATGTTTACATGTTAATGCAGGCGACTGTACTATCTATAAATTGTCGTTATAGATGTTGTAGTTTTTGGTCTAATTTCGAGTTTAATTGTAAACAGTATTTTAGACATTTTTGTATTATAAAGGCGGAAGATATCATGACCTTGTGTATTCAGCTGTAGCCGTATGAGAAACCACCGCTGGTCATGGGTCGCTAAAGAATGGCCGTAATATTACACTTTCAAAATACATTTCTGGGAAACTGACAAAATAGGTTTACACGTTTAACATAACTATTTTTTAATATCTCTCGGCAATTGTCGTGTTTCGGCAAGAAATTGCGTGCTCGGTGTTTGAAGTAAGTGATCTGATTCTAGTTCAGCCTGTGAACTGAACTGGTTCTTTTAGTTCGTCTTGTCCTTGCTCGGACATTGAACGAACATTCTAGCCACAGATTACTTTAATAATTACTACATAACAGATAGAAAATTGAAAATACCTACGCTATAATAGCCTACTAAATCGGACTAACGACACCAGGCGCTCACTACGAGGAAAAAGGAACCTAAGCACGTGCTCGAAGACGTGAAAATACCGTTGCCCGCCGTGTGCAGTCGTGCCGAACCGAATGCGTTAGGGTTGTCAGAGAATTTAAAATTACAATTATTATAGTCGTCACCAAATAAGAGGCCAAATTTGACACTTGTCATCGTGACGCGAATAGGGATGTGGACTAATCATATCGGTAATCACATTATACGATTTTCATGAGAAATCGATTCAAAATTTTAAGAGTTTGTGATTGTTTAGATTATTTTTCGGTTCAATGTTGTTCAAAGGCCAAAGCAATTCTGTTAAAAGCAATTCATTTACAAAATTCCTTGCAATTCTGTAGCAATTCCTCTTATTTTCGTAAAATTGTCCCACATTCCGATGAACTGTATCCAATTCTTTTAATTTTGATTTTATAATATTCATGAATCGTTTATTACGAGAATTTAGTGTAAATAAGTATGTTCGTCGATAAAACAACTACATAAAAACATTAAATTACCAAAAAATCAAGGATTTCATACATTTTCAATTATTCGGCTGGCAATAAGTGCGACATATTTGTCAAAATATTCACCGTTCACAATCTATCGTTAAAACTGTCGAAAACAACTACATAGCTATTTAAAATTTTATGAAAACTGGCAACCCTGCATATCGTTGCGTTACTTTCTCAAATTCGTATACCACTCCACAGTTATTGGTAGCCATAGCTACCAGTAACTGTCAAATACTTGTCACTAGTAGCTATAGTTACCAGTAAATTACAGTATCCGATTTAGTACACGTATGAACACCAAATTTTTACTAGTATTTCACTGTTCACAAATACTCGATACCCTAGTATAAACAAAAAAATATGCACGATGCGTCCCTATAACAGAAAAAAATGTGAAAAAAAAAACTAGTGTTTGATGAAGACTTTAATTGTGATAGATGACATTATTAATTAATTTCTATAATTATTACCTATCAAAATGATCGCCAGGATGTGCTTTTTCAGATGGCGTTAAAACTTTAACATTTGTTATCTTATTGGAAAAAAGGTCGTCAAAGTGGAGGTCATTGCACCGAGTGATTGTTTTTTGGAAAAATAAACTTATTCGTTATTAAAATACTTTTTGGATTAAAATATCACTCAAATACATAAGTTTATTCAATATAGGTTCTATTAAAACCTTTTTTAGGTCGTTACATTGTGAGTTGTGATAGGATTCGTCAATTTTCTTCCTCGCGACTGTTATTAATTTATTTTAAAAGTAGTTACACATTATTTTCATATGATTCTAGTGTTAATCGATAGGTATTTAAATGCTTGTCATCTTTATATATGTTTTGTTTCTTAATAAAGTGAATATACAAAGTGATTAGAAGTTAAAGCATAAAATACTATGAAAATTTCTCAGAAGTGTTCAGTGTACTCAGAAACTAACAAATAAAGTCGTCGTATTACAATCATAACGGTAGTCTAAACAAAAGCTACTTAAGTGCTCTTATCGCCCATGTTATTCTTTTTACCAGTAGCCTAATAGGTTCTTGAGTTTCAAGTGTTAATTTTATACGTGTCTTATCGCCGTCCGTAATGTAAACAATAAAAAATGGTACCAATTGATTAGAAAAGTGACAGGTATCAAATGTCACGCGCGCCGACGATCAAGTAGAGCATAGTTACTGAAATGCAAAAAAATGTATATACAAAGTCAAAAAGTAGTTTGTACAACAAACCCTCATTTCACCCGAGACGAGTATACTTAAGTCGAGGGTAAAATGGATTTTATGAACGAGTTATACACTCTGCTGTTCACTGCGATTGCGAGGAAATTAAACAGCAATATTACAAATAAACGATTATTTAATTAAAATTGAATGTAACATTACAACAATTAGATATATTTAATGTGATGGCCTGCTATTTTATGCACTGGAGCATAAAATCCTATTGTACGCTGCCTACACCCAGCATAAATACGAACTTTAAGAGCATGAGAAGTGAAATAATAATTTATTCCATAGGTAAAATTTTTACACTTCAAAACGTCATTTTTTAAGCTACTGCTCGGTCACTACGCTGACCTGAGATTTTGGGGGTGGTCATATGCAACAACTACTTTTAAAGTAAACACTGCAGGGATCTCAGATAAAGTCAAAACTCCGATATAATTTACTTGTCACACCTTTATTGTTATACTTTTATGTAGTTTTATTATAGTATGACCATAGTTTCTATATCTATGAGTACGACATACGGCATTTTGTTTTGGGGTAATGCCGCATGCCGCCGATATTAATAGAATCTTTGTCCTGCAGAAATGGGCGGTTCTTCCCTGAGAAGAACGAGCAAGAAACTCTAGGGATTGCTCTTTTCAAATAAACTCAAATGCATTTTGAATCGTATTTGTGTGGAATCTAGACTCACGTAGTCTTTCCATACATCTTTATCTAACACGTAGTCTACAATTTTGTAAATTACTTTTCAATTTTGTTATATGAATTTGCAGCCTGATTTCACATCAAATTTCCTTCATATTCACACACTGGCCTTTATATGTTCTTAAAGTAATGCATCCAAATCAACCCTCTTGATAATATTTAAGATACGAGTTTGAGAAAGTGAGGCGTCGATGTCATTTTATTTCGCCTTCAAAAAAAGACTGACTACAGCTTCTAATACTCTAATTCGAATTAAATGCTTCGGTTTTCTAGTACTGTTAAGTCATTTAACTAAATATTTATACAATCCTGGTTATATAACATAACTATGGTAGTAAACGAACGAACGAATGAAGCTAGCTTAGCTCACGTAGTTGCTTGCTAAGCTAAGCTAAGAAAATACGTAGTAAGTGACGTGCTACACTATGAATACTTGCGGGGGTGAAGGGCAACATATTTTACATAGCTTTGTCGTCGAGTTGCGGATACCAGCCCGTTGCACCAAGTACCAAGTAGCTTAGCGGGATCGTTGGGTTAGTTTAGTACATCGAGTATGTAACCTGAAATAGAGACGAAATGAGCGCAATACATTAATAAAATATGCTGTATTTATTGTAATAAAGATAATATCTCTAACAATGGCGTGCTGTTTCATTCGGTGGTGTGGGAAAAAACAGCAAAACATCTAATTATGAAACAAACGGAATCAAATTTTTCATCGGCATTTAAATATGTAATTTTGCAATTTTCGTATATTATAGTAAAGCTCAAGTTAATTGGTCGATTTGAAGTAAAACAATTGACGACACCCGTCAACTGTTTCGAACTCGGGCTAGCCAATCGGAGCGCAGTTGTCACAGTAATGATTTGGCAGAATAATTTTCAAACAACTTAAATGACATTTCCTCTCTATTTCTGGTTATATACTCGATGGTTTAATAGCTCGGTTACCTTAGTTCCCGTTGTGGCTTAGTTCCGCTTAATTTTGTTTCAATTTTTTCGCTAGTGTCCCAGAAATGTAACTTGAATTAAGTCACTATTATTACAATATTGACTTTTAAAAAACGAAATTAAAAAAACTCGTAACGTGTCTCATTCTTTTGTAATGTATTTTCTAGAGACTCTCAGACATTATTGTTACCGTTATAATTTTTAAGTTTTGTGATATAACACAAGAATGGATTTGACATTATTTAGGAGAAGCAAACGCCCTATATAAATATAATTCCACACCTTAACAGACGAAACGTAATCCCGATCGCATGCATAACGTGACCATAAGTCCCGCTTTTAAGCTTTGTGTCCCGCTGTCCCCAAAACACTGAACAATGTCCCGCGTTAAAATAGAACACACGTGACATGAATTTCTAAAAAACTACCCCAAAACGAAAAATATATACAGCCAGCCTACCAGACTACACAAGAATAGTTCTTTTTTTTAATTATGAAACATTTTATAACTATCATAATAAACATGTATTTCTTTTTTAAAATAATAATAGATTTACAAGCGTCTCGCTCGGAGGGGAAAAAATAATGGTCACGTAATGTATTCAGTCATTTGGCAGATCACTATCTACAGACTTGAGTTTTGATCGGGGCTAGACCTAAAAATGATTGACATGGACAATGTATGATTTGACTGTTTCGAACGGGCCATGTCTTTTCGTTTCGTAGGTCATCCGTAGTGGGGAAAACGGCACGACGACGTTAGGTGTCGACCCCGTAACCAGTAGTAAAACTTTAATTTTGATGAATTAAACGGAATTGATGTTTTTATAGTGCTAGGTAGCCACGCATTATTAACTTCATCATCTCATCAGATCGTTAATTTTTAGTTTAATTAATTTTAATTTTGTACCAGGCAGAGTATAAATAACAATAATTACAAATAGTAATTTCTTTGTTTTAGTATGTAAGTTTTTTTAAGGGTCAACGCATACTGATGAAAGTTTGCTTGAAATAACTCTTCTACAGTGCAATTCTAAAGACTAATCGACGTACCGTTCAAATTTGACGAAAATATAATATTAACAATAAAATTTAATTTCAATTGTGTAAATAACTTTACTTTAAAATTGTAAATCACGTCGGTTCTTGCTAAAGGGGCCGAAATGTGGTGGGAAAAACACAATTGAAATTTCGAGCACGTAATTTTGTAATTAAACTTATCATGATCCGATGAATTGAGCCACGTTTTACCCTTTACATTTATACATCGTGTATATAACCAGAAATAGAGAGGAAATGTCATTTAATTTGTTTGAAAACTATTCTGCCAAATCATTACGGTGACAATTGCGCTCCGATTGGCCAGCCCAAATTCGAAACAATTGACGAGTGTCGTCGATTGTTTCACTTCAAATCTACCAGTTTAACTTGAGCTTTGCTGTAATGGACCAAAATTGCAAAATTACATATTTAAATATATAATAACCGATGAAATGTGATTCCGTTTGTTTTGCAATTAGATGTTTTGCTGTTTTTCCCACACCACCGAATGTTATAGACATTATCTTTACTACAATAAATGCAGAATATTTTTGAAATATACGGAGACGTACAGGTCTGTTGTTGACGCTGTACTGTTTCAGCTTTCTAATTTGTGATTTCAGCTCAAACGAGTGTAGATGTTTAAAAATCGATATAAAGCCCATTTGCCTGATGCCAGTGTTGGATGGCCATTATTTTGTCTCTATTTCGGGTTATATACTCGATGCATTTATATCTAAGTTCGGCAGACCTAAGCGCATAAGTTAGTTTGTTGTTCCGTGTTGTTTCTTATGTTAGAATATATGACGATTATGATAAGGTTGGAAAAGACACCACTAGAATTTAAATTAAATGAAAATACATTTATCATCGCCTGTACTTACTCAAACTCGTATCTTAAAGCACAAACTTACTGAAATGCAAAAAATGGATTGTATATACAAAATTTAAAAGAAATTTAAAATAAATAGAAAGTTTTGCCGTCTCCTGAATATCCATTCTTTATAAGATTCGAATTTGAGAAAGTAAGGCGTCGTTATGTAGTTTCATGTCCCTAGCACACTGTAAATGCGTGCTGTACCATTGTGCTTGTAATGTGAATTTACCTTGAGCAAGGTAAATAAAACAAGGATTATGAAAATTTTACGTTTCAAAAACCCGTCAATATTTTAACGCGTGTTTTATATTACTGAAGCGTGAGGATAATTGACAGTGCTGGAACTTGCAGACAACTGTGGTCCTACTCTGTCCTCCTTATCCTGTCTATAGATAGATACAACTGTCTGGGGATTACTACCATAAAAAAGCAAACTCAGAAGTACGTAGAATGACGTAATTACCAAGTTTTATTGAAATCCAATAGGTCGCCACTATACGGAACTTGACACAGGTGATAATAACAATCGGTTCTCACTACTCAAAGTATATTGAGAGAGAAAAGCGCCTTGAATTGGAGAATAGCAAAATCGACCATTAAAATAATTGCTCCTTATAATAAAATTTAGGCGCTATTCATAAAAATGAATCTTCATGCGTGAACAGCCACCCTTAGGGTCGTATTCCAGAACTCTACTCAATGCTCTATTCAGGATTTGAGCAGTCAGTATAATTTCTAGCACTGGAAATACGACCTTAATGGCAAGGACTCGAGTATGATTTGATGAATGAATATGCTTTGAATCATACTCAAGTCCTGACTTGAGCATTGAGTAGAGTTCTAGAATACGACCCTTAGACGTGGATGATTTTCTTCAAAATTACACCACTATGTAGGTACACCCTTTCCAACAAAAAAAGAATCATGAAAATTCACAAATACCGGAGTTATCGCGTAACATATATACAAAAAACATGAGAACATCCTTCTTTTTTTGAAGTCGGTTAAGAAAACAATGTCAATGTATGAAAGTTCATTCGTATCACGCGTCTTTTAATTTGTCGAGTATATTTGATAGTTATTGTGTCGGACGGAGCATGGGAATAGACCCCCTGTTATGTAATTGTCATTTTAGGTGAAATTTATTTATTAACATGTCAGCAAAACAAGATCAACGACCGCCTATAATTCGGATTTTTTAAAATTAATTCTTCAGTTTTATTGTTAAGAAGAAATACTTTAGGTTCTTAGGTTTTCGCGATTGTTACATATAGGAAATGAAACTGTTTTTCCGGATTTAAATACTGTAGGTGCCAATATCTCGAAAATTACCAAAATGCAAATTATTAGTGACAAATGGGCATAGTTATGCAAACAAGAACCAACCCACACCTCGAGTGAAATTGAGTTATGTATTTAGCTAGAACACCAGACGTGTCCTTTACCCGCTCACAAAAGATCGTGGCAATATACCAAGCCAAAACGGAGAAATTAAAAGTTTTTCAGAGTACCAACCCTAAATAAGTAATTTTTTAATAGCTACAAAGAACCATTCTGCTTAACTTCATAATGTATTTTTTAAAATATGCTAAACAGATCCATGTCACATGTACTGAAGTACTGTAGATCTTTAGCGTTTTCATTACGAAAACTAGAACATGGTTCTCGTTAACGAAATAAAAAGATACATAATGTTTTCTATTTATTGCTGTATAATATAATAGTTTCCCTATATAATTTTCAATGCTACACATAACTTACCTATTTATTTCTTCACACTGTGTTTACAAAAATCTAATTATCTCGAAAGTGACATGCCGTGCGGTGGAACCGATTTCGCAAAACAAGCTAAAAGTACCGCCGACCTGTGTCCTGATTTTGATCGGGTAGTCTGGAAATCAGATGGGTTTCTGAGCGAGAAGATGAACTTGATTCCTACTATATCTTTCTAATTTGTGAGTTTTCAAAAGTTACCAGTTGTAATCGCCATTATGCGCCTCGACTCGGAAAAGACGCAGTTTCCGATCGGGAGAGGCAATCAAAATCAAGCTGCAGTGCGGTATTTCACTTTTGCATTAACCGCCGAACCTCATACGACGAGATACCGGGAGTATAGTATTGTTACGGGGGGTCTTCTAAATAAAGAAAAGGAATACCCTTGTAAACAAAAATTTATTTGGGCGCGGTTCGTTTTTTTTAAAACCCAACGGTTATTCACTGAACTTTTTGCCTTCCTACGACCAGCAGCTGGTACTCCCCTGACTGTTCCGCCGAAGTAACGTCCGGGGTTGAAGTAACCGGAACAGGACCGGATCCGTCCGCCGAAGTGAAGTCCGGGGGTGCGGGTTGAGAGTGTCCGCCGAATAGATCGCAACCCTCATGGAAGATTGGCTTAAGTGGAGTTACGTCAAAAATGTTTTTTTGCATCATTAGATACAGAAAAATATAATCCACATCTTCTCCAATTCTTGTAACTCTATCTACAATATTCGTCGATAGAGTTACAAGAATTGGAGAGAATGTGGGCTATATTTTTCTGTATCTAATGGAGCAATAAATGTTGTTCACGTAAGTCTAGTTATGCCAATCTTCCACGAGGGGTGCGAGATGTCCGGGGCACGGCGGTAGCGAATATAGCTTATATGAAGGAGTCTATTCTCCGTCCGACATTCGTCCGTAACCATTACGAGAATTGCTTATTAATCGACTTCAAAAAAGGATGTTCTCAATTAGACTGAAATTTTTGTGTATATTACGGCGATTACTGCGGATTATTTGTGACTGCCTTTAATTTGAAGAAAATATTCCCTCTAAGGGTGGCAAACTAGGGGATGAATCCGATTTCGAGCACTTTCTGGTAACCGATATCAATTAAAAAGTTATTACCGTGAAACACAGAGCGGGTGCGTGTCGGGTCGTGCATTTTAATAAAAAAGTTATAATTATTTGACAGTAAATTGTTTTGGACAGAGAACGAGAGTACAGGACCATTTTGGTAATGGTTTCTTGACACATCACATAGGTTTATTTTGAGTTATGTATACCAGCGTACGTAAACACGATTATAAAAGGTTAAAGAAGTGCCTTAATATTGCCTTAACCAAGTTAGTTATGTTGCCTAAAAGGCTTTCGTTGCATAAAAGGAGTATTATAGACGTTATACTTTATAAGATTTTATATAAAAATGTTTAAACGTGCCTTGAAATTGCATATAATATGTTTAGTTTAAGTTCCAATGTATAGAGTTTTAGTCAATAAATGTATATACCTTAATTTTCCTTGTTTCTTTTGATTTTTAAGTGTAGCCTCCTTAAGGTCCCGTGTACATACATCGAAATGTACTTGATACATTGGCTTACAAATAAATGGACGACGGGTCTAATACAAAAACCACGAAAAAAATGTCCCAAGTCAACCTATTTAAACGTAGTGACATGTAAAGGAATATGAAAAAGCTAAAACGTTGAATTTAAATTGTAATGTCATCGCAGTACTGTCTAATTTTGCTTGCTTCGCTGTCAATCGAACAAACGAAGACTAAAGCGTGAATGACGCTCTGTATACGATTT
>NW_020655774.1:0-13643 GCF_003589595.1 Hyposmocoma kahamanoa | reverse complement strand
TAACAGACAATCTGATAGACAATACTGAAAATACGCGCTATTAATAGGTTTAACTACAGAAATATAGATATAATGTGTATAGAACATAAAATAATACTTCTATATTATATTCGCGTTTACATTGCTATTTCGTATTATTTCCCATAATAATTATGTACGAAAAATCTGTATAGGTTTAAAGTAAGTATTTTGTTTTGTTAATTATAAAGAAGGATGGCGAAAGCTGCCCCAATAACAACGAAGAGCCGTTCATGGACTTTGCTAGTATAATTTTTGCGTTTAAGTTTGAAAGGGTTGTAACCCTAACTAGCCGTGAACAGGTTCACGGCAATGAAATGGGAAACTTCCGGTCCACAAAATTTATTAAAGAAGTAAAGTCTTTAGAAAGGCTGTAACAATATAAAGGTAAATGTAAAAAAAACAGATATAAGTATAAAACACTCCCTACACTTTATTATTAAGGCACTTACCCCTAAATGAGCCGAGAAAAAGAATTACAGAGATAGATACATGAAGGGTGTAGACTTATTAACAGCTTTGACTGTTGTGGCGGTCGAGCTGGAAGTGACCGTGGTACGAAAACAAAATGAGAAAGTGAAGGAAGATGGAACAATTCAAATTTAAAATTTAAATACATGTAAAATAATAATGATCAGTACAGAGTACTAAAAAACCGACCTCAAAAGTACGTGGAATTACGTCTATTTGCTAAGTTTTATTGAAATATCCCCTAGTTCGCCACTATACAGGACTTGACACTGGAGATAATAAAAATCGGTTCTCACTACTCAAAGTATATTGAGAGAAAAACGCCTTGAATTGGAGAACTAGCAAAATCAACCATTAAAGTAATTGCTCCTAAATTAAAGTTAGGCGCTATTTATAAAAATGAATCTTCATGCGTGAACAGCCACCCTTAGAGGTGGATGATTTTCTTCAAAATGAAATGGGACCACTATGGAAGTACCCCCTTTCCAACAAAAAAAGAATCATGAAAATGGGTTCACAAATACCGGAGTTATCGCGTAACATACATACAAAAAAACAAACATACAGACGAATTGAGAACCTCCTCCTTTTTGAAGTCGGTTAAAAAAAATGATAAGATACAAGCGGAGAGAGGCGATACAAAGAGATGAGTTGACGGTGTACGGAGGTCACACCGTCACAAGTTTATGCCTAGTTATCAATATATTTTTGTATATTTTTAGAAGTCGGGAATAAGAAAATTATAAAACATTGTATATTAGAATAGATGCAAGAACACAACGCAATTGATTTAGTTCGACCATAGATTAGGTAACTTGTAAGTACGTTTCATCATCAAAAAATAAAACACAACGTGACAAAAATATTTAGACAATATTTAAATGAAAGATAATGAAGCTTGCAAACATTGACTTACAATTATATGGACGTCGGGTCCGCGCTAAAAAGTGTCCGCACTTGTAAGGCGCTACAATCGTATACAGAGCGCTACACTCCGCTTTAGTCTTTATTTGTTCTACTGACAGCGCGATACTGCGATGACATTACAATTTAAATTTCGAATAGGTTGACTTGGGTCATTTTTTTCGTGGTTTTTGTATTAGACCCGTCGTCCATTTATTTGTAAGTCAATGCTTGCAAAGAAAAGTTTTGACAAGAGACCTCTTGCCAATATCAATGTCACATTGCTATTGAGAACAGTGTGACCATGTGGCAGATTTCATTTTCATTGCTGCAGAACGTGATAAGTTATATTAAATATGGCAAAGTTTGGCAGATTTGGGAATATTCGGTAAGTTCTTTATTATTTTTAGGAACAAACTGAAAAGTTGTTGTTTTCTGCTACTACGAACATACATCTGAAGCAAAATACAGGACAATGTTATAAACATAACTTATATCAACTTTACAACATCAGCTTCTACAGGCTGTACTCAACTATATTTTTTGATGCTTTGATAATGAATCACAAGTATTGATAGGTCTCCTTAATGCACGTCTTCAAAAAGACTGTGTCACAAAATACACGGGAAGTCGCCATCCTTCTTTAAAAGTTAATTAATAAATACATTAAATAAATAATTCAGAAAATTAATTTAAAACGTGCATCACGTTTGCATCGCTTAAAATCGCGCGCTTGTGTAAAGGTAGATAAATATATAAAAAAAAAACACCATTGAGCCAAGCAGGCTAGAACGAACTACTTTTGTAGTAAGAGGAGTAGCAAATCTAAGGTAAGAAATCGATTTTACGCCACCGGTACATGGATAAAATTGGATTACCTATCACAAGCTAGAAATATAACTTACAGACTTTCTGTTCTTGGAAAACATTGTAACGGGACAAATAAGTCATGCGCCTGATGGTAAGCGACACGTCTGTCCACAACAGTTGCAGTTCCACTCAGAGTTTTCAGAAAGATCTAAGGCTACCGATGTTTTAATACAAGATAACCTAACCTCCGGTTAAAAAACCGACCTCAAAAGTCATTCATCCTCTAGTTAGCCACGCTTAGAGATGGAATATTTTCTTGAAATTTAAATGGGACCACATCTGAGGTACCTTCTTTCCAACAAAAAAAGAATCATCAAAATTGGTTCACAAACGGCGGGTTATCGCGTAACATACATACAAAAAAAAACATACAGACGAATTGAGAACCTCCTCCTTTTTTTGAAGTCGGTTAAAAACTAGTTCAAACTTATATAGTGTACAATCTGAATCCAATTTTATTAACTTACCCAAAACACCATAGTCATCTTTGGCGTTTTGTACTCGCTGGATCTCAGTGATGTACGTGTTTGGCGCTTCCTTTTTTTTCGGCTGAGGTGAAGAAACATTGTTGTCCTTCCTAACAATGTTCTTATCAACTTTTTTCGGTACTTCATTCGGATTTACTCCATTTTGTGATAACTTTTCATGCACTTGCTTCATCAAATCTTTTGCTCTTTCCGTTGGGTACATACGCTCAGCTTTTATTAGCAGACGTAACGCTCTGTTACAGTTGCCTTCGTTAAACGCACTTTGCGCTTTTTCTATGCATTCGTTAGCTGTTTCAGATATAGTCTCTAAATCATCATTATTAACTTTGTCAAGTTCTCCTCTTGTCTTCAAATTAAGTTTATTCATTTGTTCTGTCGTTTCTTCACTTTGTTGTTTTTCTAATTCCGAAGCTTGTGCTGTTATAAGATCTTGAATGTGTTTAAGCTGTTTTCGAGCATCATCACTGGGATTGATTCCAATAGCTTTTAAAAGAAAACGCTCAGTATTAGCTAAATTTCCTTCGGCAAATGCCTTTGTCGCTAGCTTCCGATATTTGATATATTCGTTCATTTCTTCATTGTGGCAATTATTTACAATATTATTTTTTGTTTTAGCGTTGCGTACTGTGTCCAACAACGATTTTGCTTTTTCACTTGCACAAATTCGGAGTGATCTGAGAAGAAAGCGCTCTGCTTTGTCGTATTGGTCTTCTGAAAAGGCTGTTTGTGCTTTTTCGAAACATTTCATTGCTTCTAGCCTCTCGGATTCGTTTGATTCAACTGTAAAATCGTAGCAATTCATTCTTAATTCAAATTTGTTGGCGTTATTTGTTCCTAATGTCCCTTTTTTAATATTTTTACCGAACTGGTCTCTATTGGCGTCCAATTTGGTCTATTATTTTGTAAGTTTCGTTTTAATCCTCGATTGCTTTTTTCATTTCAGGTTGGTCGTCGTTTCTTGTATTTAAGATAACCTTTCTAAAAGCTTTCAGATGCTTCACAGCACATTTGGTAGAAGATTTTTCTTCTTTGATTTACTTTTCTTTCTCAGCTATGTTAATTATATTATTATACTTCGATATTATACACCTACGAGGTGAAAAGGAATAAGAGTTAAAATATTGCTCGGATTTTCTTTTTGAGAGATTCTTGTCTTTAACGACTTCGGTGACCCAACGGTTTGTTCTGTGGGCGCTGGATGAGGAGATCCAGGTTTCGCTTTACAGTTGGATCAATTTGAAAACAAACTTTTGTACGTTCAAAGTACAGGAAATTTCCTAGTTAGGCAATTAGTGTAATTGCCCGGTACAATTTGTTGGATCACCGAGGTCATGAGATACATTATTGAATGCAGGGTTGAGGAGGCTTTTTGAATTAAATAAATAAGTGAGAGACAGAGAAGTAGAGTGGACAGATATGTCTGTTCTTAAAGCTTTTATAGCAGTGGAGCTCTTTGTGAAGGAGTTTGTCCAGGGAAGTACTGCCACCTTACCTATTTCTACCGCCAAGCAGCAATGTTAGCATTACAGTATTCCAGTTTTGAAGAGTAAGTGTGCTAGTGAAATTACAATCACATGGGACTTGTCAACTTATGTCTCAGTGTGACAGGCACAGTGGCAGTGCCCTCATTATCTTTGCGATTTAAAACTCTGAGTGGTACTGTTATGAACAGGCGTGTAGCTTACCATCAGGTGCATTTGTTCGTCTCGGCACATGATATCATAAAAAATACAATCATCTGCCGCTGGCCAGTCAACCTGTGACCATGGAGCGTGTAATAGTTCCGAAATATCGGGAAAAATAAATAACTCGTACCGTGATAAGAAACTAGGGCCACCGCTCTCATCGCCTCGAGACATAAGACGTAACTATGCCTCGAGGTGGCGAGAGCGTTGGCCCTAGTTTGGCTTACAAACGCAAGTTCTAGATTTGTCAGATCGAAGGGTTTTTCTTTGTGTTCGATCTTTGTATTAATAACTAATTACAAACTGGTGGAGTATTTCACAAAAAGCAAATGAATATTATGACAGTAAATCATTATGATATTCAATAAACTCCGTATTAAAAGTTGAATTGAATTCCAAATGTCCGTTATACATACCGTGATAAGAAACCTGTAATTAGTGATAACCTTTTGGCGAATAACCACGAATAATAATAAATTGTTAATTGAGTAACTTATTGTACAAATGAATAACTATAAACTAATTGTGCAAATCAATGAAAAATATAACACATGCACTTGAACTAGGAGAATCCTGTATTTTAGGTAAAAATAAATAAATATACAGATGGATAATAAATTACAAACAAAAGAATAATTAAACAATAAAATCAAATCATACGTGCTTAAATTATACAACATTTATTTTAAATAAATAAATAAATAAATAACGCACACACTCAACATAGCCCCGCACTAGGGAAACCCTGTGTCGCGGGTGCCATGGACACACATATAGACAGCCACAAATTACACCCAAACTCACGAGAGAAATAAATGTAGGCCATACAAACATTTCTCCCGGCCCGGGAATCGAACCTGGGACCTCTGCGTGGCAGTCCGGCATGGTAACCGTTCGGCCACGGAGGCAGTTATTTTGGGATAATTAATAAATTCTCTGCATCATCCTTGGACTGGTGGAGAATCATTGGTGGAGAATAAGTTAAGGCCTTTCATCATCATATCACATGTTTTGAAGATATAATTTTGGGGCAGACAATATCTTTTCGTCTTTTGTCAGTGTTTTCAAAACACTAACTGTTTCCAATTCTATATGGGAGTGCAAAATGCTGTTTGAGGACAGTGGACTTAATAAATAATTACCTTGCTGTTAGTACCTTACACGACGCAAAAGTTTTACCAGGAACCGCCCGGCTACCACGCTTTCACGTACAGTTTAATGAAGACTCTGAATTCTATTTCCTAGGCAACAACATTTAAATTTCTCGAAATAATATCTATGCGCGGGCCGCCGCATGAACCAAAGACAAGTCTAACGGCGTGAAGTTTGTACATGTTTCTTTTTTAAGTTAAAACGTAAATGCTTAACCTCTAAGCCGGCAGGAAACCACCGGGGGGTTCACGCCATTTTGAAAGAAAAAGTCCTCAGACGCGCGAAGCCACCGGTGGGTTCACTCGCCCAGACGATTATAAACCGGTTTTTAATAAAGATAGAGTCTACGTTTGTTTGAACAACTTTTGATAATAGACAAGTATAGTAACTGTTTCGTTCATTGCATAGCCAAAAAACATTCGTTCATTTAAAAAATACGGAGAAAAAGCTGTTCGAATCTGTGGTAAAACTTCGTTCGCGAGAAGTAACATTGTGGTAACAGTGCGTTGTGAAATCTTTATTTTATCAAAGTAAATGCATTATTTTATGTAATAACTACTATATTTTATGTTATTTAAGGAATGATAAAGCTATTTACATAATTGGTTTTGTTAAATTCGTAGTAGTTTTAATGCTATCAAGCTCAAATACCGGCAACAATTTTTGGCATTTTCATTGGATTTCTGTACAAATTTAGCTAAAAATGATTGAAAAAGGCTGCATAATGATATTAGCTTCACTGCATTACACATTCTTATAGATAAATTATTTAGAAAGCCAATACCTTTTACAGAACTAGGCTAAGTGGTGTAGTTATTATTTGAGGAGCATTTATCTGAAGAGCGACCTAAATCAATTACGGCGCGAGGTGCGCGGTGTGTGAAATATGAACCGTCATTAATTTGACAGTTGAAATTCCGTTGGCTGAAGGGTTAATAAATAGAGCGTATTTTGCTATAAGGCGATTAACACACTGCACCGCGCCCGCGACGGAGCGCGGAGTTTTTTAACGTTGTACTGAAGTGCCTCAGTTTGCATGGAAAACTGAGGTACTGCGGTTTTACCGCGCAGATTTTTAATCAATTTGTGTCTATTCCAGTAATTGTCGTTCGGATAGTCCCTAACAAATAATTCAAGTATTCAGTTGATATTCGTGTGTAGTTGAAAAATTAATCTTCATATTTTCTTAAATCTTTGTAATGAAGTTGAATGTTATATTCGGTGTTTTTATTTGAGTAAACAAAAACAATCGACAGTATAACTGCAGCGTCCTGAATGAGTACTGGTTGCACCATCGATCAAACGCGGGCTAAATAAATCCACCCCCGGGCCTGCAAGGGGCACGCGGGGTGTTGGGGGGTCACGCGAATGACGGAATTGGCGATTCTCGCGATTGGGCACTGCGACTCGGAACGACGGCGGAACGAATTGTGCGCGCGAGTACCTACTTTTTCTTTTTAATACAATAAGTGTAATACAGTTCGCTAGTTTTATTCAACTGGATACCCCTTGTAAGCGATAGGGCTCTAGTTCCCACTAGTACTGTATTATTAACCATTCTTGTCAAAGAAGGATCTCAGCTACATGTGCAATCACTACGGCGATCAACTACGAAGCGACTACTTTGAGTGGCGCGGGGCCGCTTGACCGCTGCCCCCGCGCAGATTAAACCGCGCGTTGATGTAGATCTGCGTCTCCGCTACCGCGCGCGTGATTCCGCGTCCCGCGCGCGTACCGGCGCGGGGCATGGTGCAGTGTGTTAATCCCCTATAAACGCGTGCACGCGGTCGCTGTGCGGTGACTATGCGACGGTTGCGCAACTGCTACGCGAAAGGTTAAGTGACGGCTACGCGGTGGCTACGCAGCGGCTACACAGCGGCTACGAAGCGTGCGTGTGATAGTATTATTATTTTATAGTCAATATAATTGGGCGTTAATTAACGCCATCTACAAATTCCATGTAAAATTTATAAGTATGGCCACCAAGTTATGGTCCCTTATTTTAAACGAAACTTGTGAAATAAGGTTACTTTCGTAAAGTACATAATATTCAGCCATTTTAATAGTTTCATAATTCTTGTTTAAATTAATAATGACTATCTGAAGTACATCACAATTTATCTGTAATAGTATCACCATTGCATTTTGAAAGGTTGCCTTTTTGATCAACTTCCATTTTGGACTGTTATATTATGGTTCATAAAATTAATGATATTTTGTAAATTAAGATAACTACGACGTGGATAAATAGTTGCTACACTCATTAAAATATGCTTGAAGTTTTCACTTTACACCTTATAATATATATGTATAATATTTATTAATATATAATAGTTTCCTTAATAATAGTTAATTATATAATAGTTTCCGTCCAATAGCTATTCTATCTACATTCTCAAATATTTTTGAAACTGCAATGGCAAAGCGTTCAAATTCATTTTGTGAAAAATTTAATGTATACGATGACAGTCAATATGGTTTTCGTAACAAAAGATCAACAATATATGCGCTACATACATATAACCGCAAGTATGCTGTTGCATTGTTGTTGGATATGAGCAAAGCATATGATAGAGTATCCCATGTATCCCACACGCAAAATAGGCGCTTTGTCGTCGAGTTGCGGATACCAGCCCGTTGCATCAAGTACCAAGTATCCCATGAAATTCTTTTAAAAAAATTGCACGGTATTGGTGTACGCGGAATAGCCCACAAATGGTTTCTATCATACTTGCAGAATCGAGAACAATTCGTAGATATAGAACACTACGATTTTTGTAAAAAATATTTAAGAGTTTACAGATCACAGAAAAAAAGTAGTAAAGAATTCAATACCACAGGGTAGTGTTTTGGGCTGTATCCTTTTTTTAATATATATAAATGATTTGCCAAAACTTTTAGATGACAAAACCATACTTTACTCAGATGACATTACTATAATATTTCAATGCAATAATAATGACGAATTAAAACAAAAATTAAATATTACATTAAAACAAAATAACAAACTGGTTAACCGATCACAATTTAATATTAAACTTTACAAAAACTAAATTAATCCAAGTAAAACCACGTCAAAAACCACCAATGAAAATCGATTTGTCATATGATAATCTCAGTACAGAGTACTAAAAAAACCGACCTCAAAAGTACGTGGAATTACGTCTATTTGCTAAGTTTTATTGAAATATCCCCTAGTTCGCCACTATACAGGACTTGACACTGGAGATAATAAAAAATGGGTTCTCACTACGACACTACACAAAGTATATTGAGAGAAAAACGCCTTGAATGGAAGAAATAGCAAAATCAACCGTTAAAGTAATTGCTCCTAAATTAAAGTTAGGCGCTATTAAATTAAATTAAAAGTGAATCTTCATGCGTGAACAGCCACCCTTCGAGGTGGATGATTTTCTTCAAAATGAAATGGGACCACTTTGGAAGTACTTTATTAAGTAATTTATTAGGATTAGAAATTGACTCAGGAGTTAATTGGAAATGCCATGTAGATAAGGTGTCTGGAAAATTGTCTAGGTTCACATACGAATTTAAAAAATGTACAAATTTAAAAACCGCTTTGTCTGCATATTACGCCTATGCGCGAGCTTGGCTAACTTATGTTATCATTTTGTGGGGTAATAGTGCTCCTGCCAGCAGCCTCTTTATTCTGCAGAAGAAATACATGAGAGTATTGGCAAACATAACGGAAAGAGATACTTGTAGACCACATTTTTTTAGTTTGTATTTGAACTTAGTAAGTTTGTAAGAAAATACAGGCACTTGTTTGGACAAGGAAGTGATAATCCCTATGTACGTAATTTGAGACCGCGAAACAAATTGATATGTTCTTTTACAAATTTAGAAATTGTTAGCTCGGGTACACACAATATGGCCATAAGAGTCTATAACAAAATACCTCTTAGAATAAGAAACATTGAAAAAAATTACATGATCGCACACGCTCTGAAAAGTTTGCTCTCGAACTGTTTCTATGATCTAAAAGAGTATTTCGATAATAAAACTACATGATATTATGTGTACAGTATAGTAAGTTAAGTTGGCACGAATTTATGTGTACCTATTAGTATTAACATAAGTATAGTGACGTAAGTTAATTGCAGTGCCCTTACAGGGTTTATGTTGGAATGTAATAATAGCTTTAAGACCTTTTGTACCACATAAAGCAATAAACGATATGATTATGATTAGAAATGCCCAACCAAGTGTACTGAATAATGCTGCTCTGTGATTGGACGATATTATTGTACATAAAATTGGTGATATTTGCAAAATTAAGATAATTACGAGGTTTATATAATTATTATAGTAATTAAATATTTATTGCCTTTGTAATCATTGATTTACAAATAAATGGACGACGGGTCTAATACAAAAACCACGAAAAAAATGTCCCAAGTCAACCTATTTAAACGTAGTGACATGTAAAGGAATATGAAAAAGCTAAAACGTTGAATTTAAATTGTAATGTCATCGCAGTACTGTCTAATTTTGCTTGCTTCGCTGTCAGTCGAATAAACGAAGACAAAAGCGTGAATGACGCTCTGTATACGATTTTAACGCCCTATAAGTTCGGACACTTTTTAGCGCGGACCCGACGTCCATATAATTGTAAGTCAATGTTTGTAATGCATAACATTTACTATTTATGCTCAACCAAGTGAGTCAAGCAATACTGCTCTGTGATTGGACGATATTATGGTGTATAAAATTAATGATATTTGCTTGATTAAGACGACTATGAGGTTCCTATAATTGTTATAGTTCTTAAAAAATGTTTCAACAACTTGTTAGGTAAAAGCTTTCATTCTCTTCAGCACTGTACAATGTAAACGCTAATTATTTTGTGATTGGTCAAAATACTATGTATGTATCAACGAGTATATAACCAGAAATAGATACGAAATTAAGGGCCATATACTCCTGGTAACACATTAGCGATACAGCTCTTATAAATATCAACTCTCGTTGATCGAGGCCAGCTATTGACCTGTGTGTACGTCTCCGTATATTCCAAAATATATTCTGTGTTTATTGTAGCAAAGTTAATATCTCTAACAATGCCGTGATGTTCTATTCGGTGGTGTGGGAAAAACAGCAAAACATCTAATTACAAAACAAACGGAATCACATTTCATCGGTAATTAAATATGTAATTTTGCAATTTTCGTCCATTATAGCAAAGCTCAAGTTAACTGGAAGATTTGAAGTGAAAACTATTGTTGTACCCATTATAAAGAACAAGACGGGAGATGCGTCGGATACATCCAACTACAGACCTATATCGTTAGCCACCATAACAGCAAAGGTGTTTGATGGTGTGCTTGATAAACACCTGGATAAGCACATGAGATTTCATGATGCGCAGTTTGGATTTAGAGCGGGCTTGTCCACAGAAAGTGCTATTCTGGCTCTCAAGCACACTGTCAGATACTACACTGATAGAAGCACGCCAGTATATGCGTGCTTCTTGGACTTATCTAAAGCGTTCGATTTAGTGTCATATCCCATTCTATGGAATAAATTGGAGGAGACAAATCTCCCGTCGGAGCTCATTGGCATCTTTAGGCACTGGTACGACAACCAGGTTAACTGTGTGCGATGGGCGGACGAACGGTCGGATGAGTACAGGTTGGAGTGTGGGGTGAGACAGGGGGGACTGACGTCTCCCAAGCTCTTCAACCTGTACATGGATAAGTTGATCCGTGGGCTCAGCAGCATGCATGCGGGATGTTCCATTGATGGCATTAACATCAATAACATCAGCTATGCCGACGACATGGTGCTGCTGAGCCCATCGATTAGCGCGCTTAGGATGCTTCTAAAGGTGTGTGAATCCTATGCGCAAACTCATGGATTAAGGTATAATACCAAAAAGAGTGAGATAATGGTTTTCACAGCTGGCAGAGGTACCCCACTGAACGTTCCGCCTGTCATGTTAAACGGGAAAGCTTTGTTGCAAGTCAAGCAATTTAAATACCTAGGCCACATTTTAACCGAAGACCTGAAGGATGACTATGACATCGAGCGTGAGCGTAGGGCGTTGGCGGTACGAAGTAATATGATCACTCGCAGGTTTGCTCTCTGCTCAGAAGCGGTCAAGATTACGCTTTTTAAGGCCTTCTGCCAATCTTTTTATACAAGCAGCCTGTGGGTGACATATACGCAGAAGACCTACAACGCCCTGCGTATTCAGTATAACAACGCGTTCAGGATGCTATTGGGGCTGCCGCGTTCTTGCAGTGCGTCGGGCATGTTTGCCAAGTTGCGGACGGACGGCTTCCATGCGATAATTCGAAAGAAAGTAGCGTCGCTGATGTTCAGAGTGCACGGCAGCTCCAATGCCATCATGAGGGTGGTGGGGTGTAAGTTCGAGTGTAAAATAGCCTGCCACTGGACGACATTGTTAATTAGTTAAATTTAGTGACAAATGTACTTGATAATATTTAATACTAACATAGACTAAGTTGAAAGCGTACTAACATATTATGGAAATTATTTTCTGAAATAAAAATATTGAATTGAATTGAATTGAATTGAAACAATTGACGAGATCCGTCAATTGTTTCAAATTCGGGCTGGCCAATCGGAGCGCAGTTGTCACAGTAATGATATGGCAGAATTGTCTTCAAACAAATTAAATGACATTTCGTCTCTATTTCTGGTTATATACTCGATGGTATGTATGAAAAAATTTCAAAAGAGGTTTTAAAGGGTATAAAAAGGATTGTAAAGCTGGAGGAGACAGAAAAAGTGCCGAACTGAGAACCAGCTAAAGTTAAACCCACCTGCTCTGTAACTTGTTCTATTGCTACTGCCTAATTGTATTGTGTAAATATAAGTAATGTATCCACGCTTTGGCATAGTTTATGTACCTAAATGTGTGATTAGTCTTGCAATCCTTTATAAGTACTTGTTGTTTTAACTTGTCCATTTTAATTAATTTCTTTTTACTAGCACAGCCATGTCTGTATGTTAAATACATCTTTTTAGAAGTGCTATTACTTTTACTTTGTTTATCCTGTTTCTCAAATTATTATTTCTTTACTACAACTAAATTACAAACATTATTGTTTTGTACCAACTTCATAAATTAAAAATGAGTCATGTTTTTGAAAGTACTGCTTTTCATTTTGTTTGTAAAATTAGTTCGTAAACAATTTTTACTCTCTAATGGAAATAAATTTGGTTGACTAAAATTATGTTTTTGAATTTCATAGAAGTTTAACATCTTTATAATAGAATCTGGTAATTAATAGATACAAATATGATTTTTCTAACACGTGCGATGAAATGCATGCAGATAAACGCGCCCTTCAATAACGCAGTAATGCTGCCTATCTGCGATTTTGAAGTAATCATACAGCAATGAGCTGAATAAACGCAATTTTATCGTGAATAAAGCACTTAAAGATTTTTTTATACGTGAGACCATGAGTGGCTCTATTAAAGCAATCCCATATCTTTCTACATAAGTTTTGTTTATCACTATAAACCCCTCCGTACCAACCTCTTGGTTATGCGGGAAGGACACTATGACTTGTGCCTATTACCCTATTTTCCAGTGTGTATTTCCCGAAAAGTACAATTTGGGTCTATTCAAGGCTTGAGTGAATAGGCATTTTTTAGGCAAACGCGTCCCATCGTCGCTTAACATCAGGTGAGATTGTCGCCAAGCGTGTGTCTATATATATATATATAAAAGATAGTAACCGTGAGTTGCGCCCAGCCCACTGAACCGTGGACTTTAAGCCGACTACCAAATCTCCTCATTGGTGGCGGAGCTGTAAGCCACGTTCACTTCCCGACGCCGAAAAACATCGTCTCTCCAGTTCCCAAACTCCTACGCAGCTGGAGGAACCGGAGGATGCCTAGTTCATCCTCTAATAGCTCTCCGGGTTCGTGCCGGAGATACCGGTAGCAGTGTCCTGCGACAATGTCCGGACACAGCTCCCGACTTAAAGGGCAACTCACGTGTACCGCGCGTCTCCTCGCCTCAGGCCTAAATCGGTTAAAAATAAACCAGAACGTAGCATTC
>NW_020655773.1:9915-23070 GCF_003589595.1 Hyposmocoma kahamanoa | reverse complement strand
AGCAATGTATAGATAATAATGGCAACTATTTTGATTAAATAAATTTAGATTTTCAGTACAAATCGGCAATTTCATACTTTAACCCCTATTACTAGTACCAGAGTCGGACGGGAACTCGAATGTTCTCATACCGTGACGTTTGCACGAAGAGATGAACATTATGCAAATGTAACGAAGTTAATACTTTCTTGGACGCACGCACACACGCACGCACGCACGCACACACACACACACACACACACACACACACACACACACACACACCATGTGATGTGAACATTACTGCGTACCAGCTCTGAGTGGCACTGCAACTGTCATGGACAGGCGTGTAGTTTACCATCAGGAGCAACTTGTTACTTGGTTATAAACTGTTACTGTGTGGATGACTGTCACTCAAAATACCTTTTTTACCTTTTTACAAAATACTTTGAAGTCAATGGTAATTTAGTTTTGAATTAATCTACTTAGCATAACCTTTTTGCATCTTGTTTGGTTTTAGTTAGCTATTTTCTAATTAGGCTATGCTTAATATATTATTAGTATTACTACTTGGCGGCAGAAATAGATAAGGTGGCAGTACTTCCCTGAACGAACACTTTAACACTTTAACTTTTTAGGTTCAAGTACTTCAATACTCGTTATATGAATTTTAATGTGTCTTCTAGCGGTGAGTGCTCTGAAGAGTTATTCAACCTTATCCCTTCCTCTCCTTTCCATCAGCGGACCACCCGTGCCGGACTGCGTTGCCACAGATGGACGGTCAGTTCAATACCGTCCCGCACTAAAAAGTTTGGCAATTCGTTTTTATGCCGAACCATCAAATTGTGGAACCAACTCCCGGCGCATGTATTCCCTCCCCTCTATAACATCGGGTCCTTCAAACGTAGTGTGAAGAAGCATTTGGCCAGACCGGCAAAATGATAGTGACGGAGTGAAGATATTTGTGTTTTCCATCCGTTACTCTCATCTCTAGACTGTATTCGCACTTTCCATCAGGCGCGGTGCAGTCATTGTGCCGAGTCACAATAAAAAAAAAAAAACCCTGAATCCCGAAGTCAAAGTCAAAGTCAAAGATGATTTATTCCATAGGTAAAATAAATTTACACTTGAAAACGTCACATTTAAGGTACTGCTCGTTCACTACGCTGACCTCCCTGAGAAGAACGAGCAAGAAACTCTAGGGATTGCTCTTTTCAAATAAACTTAAATGCTATGGAATACATTTTGAATCAAATTTGTGTGGATTCAGGAGCCATGTCGTCTTTCCATACATCTTATTTCCCGACTATATTTATAACGACTACAATGCTACCACTTAACATTGTGACGGAACTCTACCACCAAACATAAATAATTATACTGCGTCCACAGACGACACTTTCACGTAATCAACCCCGTCTTTTCACTAGCAACGACCCCGGCAGAATTTTCCACCTGTTCACTTTCAAGAAAATCAAGATAAGAGTTCAGTTTTGAACTTCATTAAAGTTTCTTAACAATATACTGGAGAAAACTAATCTTTTATTAACTCGGTTGTAGTTCGCATGCCTCTGAATATCAGTCTAATAGAATGATAGAATGTACACGTGAGCATATGGGAAAATTACTCTATAAATATACTTCGGTACCCAGAATTTGATGATCCCAACAGTATTAAATTATTTCTGTTTAAATTACTTAACCATATCTATATTGACCCTATCAGCCACAGGGTTGAGTCTATTAGAGGAACTGAAAGCAAAAATAGATATTAGGCATAAGGCAACTTAATACTTTCAACGCATCAAATATTAATAATAATAATAATAATAATAACGCACATACTCAACATAGCCCCGCACTAGGGAAACCCTGTGTTGCGGGTGCTATGGACACACACATAGACAACCACAAATTACACCCAAACTCACGAGAGAAATAAATGTGGGCCATATAAATATTTCTCCCGGCCCGGGAATCGAACCTGGGACCTCTGCGTGGCATGGTAACCGTTCGGCCACGGAGGCAGTCAATCTATAAATATTATCTACATCGTGTCATTTTCATTATTGAATAGAATGAAGACTCGTTCAGACATTGATTTACTTTAGAAGTAGAGCTTCTTGTGGAAGATTTCGTGCAGAAAAGTACTTAACTGCGATCTAACCTATTTATGTTGTCAAGTGACCGTGTTTTGAGGGGTGAGTGTGCTGGTGGAATTACAGATACATGAGGGTTATCTATTATAAACTCGAATATCTTTTTTCCGAATTTCATTACTCCGAAAACGGTTCGACTTTTTTTCATTAGTGCGATGACAGTTTTGGTATAAATTTGCAACACAGAAATGTCTTACAGCAGAAGCATCGTTTGTCCGAAAACTATTATTAGAATAATTATTACACATTCGTATTTTTTGGGCAGAAGTTTGTTTGGTCTAATCATGTTTGTTATACTGTCTGTTTTCCATATAAGTTAGATTGCTGAAAATTCGTTTCGACAAAATTATTATTCTTAGATGAAATTGTACCGCCATACAATTTTACCGTATAGCTCCAAAATTCTGGACTGTACTTTACTGGTGCACAGCAAGTCCACTTACGTAATTTTCGTCATACCATTGTGCTATGTTTTTGCTGTCATCAAATCGAGGAGAGTACCAGAACCGGATTTGTTTGCATTTCCCAGCTAGGTCGACCCCCTCCTGTGGGTTTAGGTTAGGTTAGTATATGAAAAAGCAGCACGATCCGAACGAGCGAATACAATTCGTTCAAATTGTGTTGCATCTCGTTTACCATATTTTTAGGTGCTTGCCATAGGAAAAATATTCAATTAGATACATTGCTGAAACGGTTTGTTGGGGAAATAAAAATCGGTAAAAGAATAACTTGTCAATATGTGAAAATATTGAAACATTAAATGGTGTAATGAAAAAAACCGTAACGTGATTTCGGACAAATGAAACAAAATCTATTCAATAAAAATGTAAAGGTTTTCGGAGAAACAAAATTATGTAAATCGTGTTTCTAGCTTATGATAGGTAACCCACATGAGACCTGTCAACTTATAACTGAAAGTGACAGGCGCAGTGGCAGTATCCCTTAGATATTTGCGATTTAAAACCCTGAGTGGCACTGCAACTATTATGGACAGGCGTGTGGCAAAACCGACCTCAAAAATTCATGGATCTATATCTATTTGCTAAGTTTTATTGAAATCGGTTACCGGAAAGAGTGCAAAACCGGATTCATCCCCTAGTTTGCCACCCTGTTTTGTTTTTGAGGCGGAATGTTTTCTACAAATTTAATCGGGACCAATATTGAGGTGCCCCCTTTCCAATAAAAAAGGAGTCATCAAAATCGGTTCACAAACGCGCCGGAGTACTCGCGTAACATGCAATAAAACAACCTTACCCTTCAAAACAGGAACGCAGTACTGCTCACATTACTGCTTGGCGCCAGAAATAGGTAAGGTGGCAGTACTTCCCTGGACGACCTCTTTCACAAGGAGCTCTACTGCTAATATAATTATTTCGACAAACCGCGTCAAATACGCGACTAGGCAAGAATGCGTCTCCCACCCAAGTTATTGCTTCACGCGCCGCCAGCCAACCCTCTGTCAGCCGCAAACAGCCAAAATCAAAGTCGATATTGTCGAGCGAGGTGATATTTTCCATGGATTGACCTGCCTGTGGCGAATCAAAACACATAACGAATGCCAGCTCACTGTACAACCGTGTAAAGCCATGTTTAGAAGTACGTAAAGAGGCACAAGAAATAATTGTTTTTGAACGTAACACGACTTAAATCTTGACATTTTACTTTTAAGCCTCGTTTACAGTTGCCATGATTTCTTCAACGTAGGGATAATTATGAATAATAAAGGCGTTTTGTCAAGGGGGGTATTATATTTATTGAGTTTGTGACTTTTTTTGTATTATTGATAGCTGTGTAAGTTGCACTTCATAAATAATTATATATAAATAAATACAGCATACAGCCCACCCAGCAAAAGCTTTGATTAATTGTCAAAAACCTTTCTGGAAGGGGAACTACAAAAAATTTTATTTTTATATTTATTTTTCAAAAATAATGTCAATAAATTATATTAATTTTAATATAACATGTAAATTAATTGTGTTTTACATCAATAGTATAAGAGTGTAACCGTTAATAAAGCCGTTTTGTGTTTTTGACCGCTCTTGTTCGGCGGACCGACCACGGCTGCATATTTTAGTGTTTGTCCTTTTTGTGATTTAATTCAATTTTTAATTATTTTGTTATTTATCTTGTATTACAGGCAAGAATATATAAATTTATATTTTATTTCTGCAGTGTTTTTTTTTTGTTTGTATTATTTTTTTTTTGTAGGTGATTTACTTGTGTGGGCTTTGCGATAAATAAACTATTTATCTATCTATTTGTCTATCATAGATAAACAAAATTAAATTTACAGTAAACATGACGAATTCGATTTAGAACTTCTGAAGTGCTGAAAGGGTTGTAACCCTAACTAGGCGTGAACAGGTTCACGGCAATGAAATGGGAAACTTCCGGTCCACAAAATTTATTAAAGAAGTAAAGTTTAAAGAAAGGCTGTAACAATATAAAGGTAAATGTAAAAAAACAGGTATAACAGTATAAAACACTCCCTACACTTTATTATTAAGGCACTTACCCCTAAATGGGCCGAGAAACTGAATTACAGAAATAGATACATGAAGGGTGTAGACTTATAAATTATTATACATGATTAGCTTATTAACAGCTCCGACTGTTGTGGCGGTCGAGCTGGGAGTGACCGTGGTACGAAAACAAAATGAGAAAGTGAAGGAAGATGGAACAATTCAAATTTAAAATTTAAATACATGTCAAAAAAAAATATGATAAGATACAAGCGGAGAGAGCTTTGTATCGCAAAGAGGTGAGATGACGGTGTAAGGAGGTCACACCGTCACAGTGCTATGACGTTATTAAACCTGGTTATTTTTAATTATTAGCCGACTTCAAAGTCGTGGTTGCTTTGAACTACCGACTCTCATGTAGACGCTGGTTTCGTATCTGAGTTTCTCGGATTTATGTGAGAAATACTGCCGCAAATGGCTTTGGTTGATCCGCATAACAGTGAAGTGTTGAATCAATCGCTTTGAAAAAAATATAGTAAATTTGATGATATACACTGATGTACGATGCGAAAACACGATTCCTAAACATTTTCACGATAGAAAAAAAAACACAAATTTACCTCGAAATTTTCACGTCTTCACTACGCGGACGCTAGTACAACATCTGCCATTTTTTGTATATTAGATCGTTGGGGTCAAATAATTCGCTTTGATTAGAGTTTAACTGCCTCCGTGGTTACCGTGCTAGTCTGACACGCAGAGATCCCGGGTTCGATTCGCGATTCGATTCGAATATTTGATTGGCCTACATTTATCTATTTCGTGAATGTGGGTGTAATTTGTGGTTGTCTATGTGTGTGTACATGGCAGCCGATACAGGGTTCTGCTGTGGGGTTACGAGTGTGTGCGTTATTTATCATTTATTTAGTAAACACAGCAAAAGCGGGTACGCAAACTCTTGAAGTACTTAGTTTTTTTTAAATAAAATGTTGTAAAAGATTACTTTGAAAGATTAGATTTTCAGGAGTACATTAAAGATAAATATGATTTTAATAGACAGTCGGTTCTTCGGCCTTCCACGTCAAACAGAACAATAAATTGTAATTGATGATTCTGATTCTAAAGCGAAGATAATTCCGGCACTTTAACGTACCATTAATTTACTCCACTCATATTCTAATTCTCGAAATGTATCCAATCGCAGTAAAGCTTACATTAGTTGCATAGAGAAAACAAACTAGTGAAAATATATCAGTAGACTATAGTACTCTGCTGTTGTTGCCAAATGAACACACTTGAAACTCCGTTACATATTAAAATAACATACAAAGACTTAGAATTATATGGACGTCGGGTCCGCGCTAAAAAGTGTCCGAACTTATAGGGCGTTAAAATCGTATACAGAGCGTCATTCACGCTTTAGTCTTCGTTTGTTCGACTGACAGCAAAATTAGACAGTACTGCGATGACATTACAATTTAAATTCAACGTTTTAGCTTTTTCATATTCCTTTACATGTCGATACGTTTAAATAGGTTGACTTGGGACATTTTTTTCGTGGTTTTTGTATTAGACCCGTCGTCCATTTATTTGTAAGTCAATGATAACATAGTAATGATTGGATCCAATATCGTTTCGTAAACAAATGAACGTTATATCAAACTAGTGAAGTTTACTATTACCACAGATAATAATATAACATTATACTAGTACAGATATATAGTAGTAGCAGTAGAGCTCCTTGTGAAAGAGTTCTTCCAGGGAAGTACTGCCACCTTACCTATTTCTGCTGCCAAGCAGTAATGTCAGCATTACTGTGTTCCGGTTTTGAAAGGTAAGGGTGCTGGTGAAATTACAGGCACGTGGGACTTGTCAACTTATGTCTCAGGGTGACTGGCGCAGTGGCAGTGGCTCTCAGATTGGCACTGCAACTGTTATGGACAGGCGAGTAGATTACCATCAGGCGCACGACTTACGTGTCCCGTCACTTGATATCATGAAAAAAAAAATACAAAGAAATGTCGCACAAGTAACTCCGCTTATCCGGGCGTTTATTTTGATTCTTAACGCTGATCAATAGATGACACCAAATCTGTCTGCGATGCGATTACAATGTTATTCGAAAAGGCCAACAGATGGCAGCATTTACGTTTTTGGCCAAGGTTGTTGCTCTTATTCAGGCGTTGTTTATATATCGATAGCATATAAAATTACAAAGGAGCTGAGTTCAAAGAAATGCCATCTATACAATTTATTGCAAAGTAAGAAATCAAAAACTATTGAGAAACCTTCGGTTTGTTGTCTTTTCAACGACCCTGAGGATGCCTCGTGGTGAGGCGAAACACGTGTCGGGTATACTTGGTACTTGGTACTTGGTGCAATGGGCTGGTATCCGCAACTCGACGACAAAGCGCCTATTTTGCGTGTGGTGGGTGCAGGGTCCTACTCGTGCTACCCAAGCTCCTCCGGGAATCTCAGCAGCCTCCTTGGTTTGCTGAAGACTTCGGGGAGCGACCTTGGCACTCCAAGGTACTTTGCCCTGTAGTTAGCCACGCCGGAGCGCTGGAGTAGGATGTGCGCAGCCGTTTCCTCCCCCTCCAGGCACGCTCTGCATAGAGGGTTGTCTGTGATACCTAAATTGAAAAGGTGTTTATTGTATGGACCATGACCCGTTAGGGCGGCAGTTAGAGTGCGATGCTCTTGCCTTTTAAATTTAATTAGTATTCGAGATAGACTGGCATTGAGCGTTGGGAGTGCTTCCCTCGCCTGTCTACAAACCGTAAGAGTGGTCCATGTATTATTATGTGAAGATTTTGTACCTTTGTGTATAGTTGTTCTGGACCATTGGCAGCGGAGGGACACTAGCGGTTCTGGTCCTATAGCGTCCGTCTCCGACCCTTTCCTGGCTAGTTCATCTGCTGCATCATTGCCACGTGAGCCGCTGTGTCCTTTAATCCACTGAAGAGTTACGTGGTGTGTCGGGTATATTTATGGTGGTGGTTTGTGACTGTAGTTCCGCTTGTGTTATTTATTTTAATAATTTTATGTGGAGCGAGCGTGGGATAATTAACTGCATGAAAAAATATTCAGCTCTTTTGCACGATTTAACCTTCACTGGGTCCGCGGAGTAGCAAATTAATTTACTTCCATTTTCATTAACATGGACTTCTGCAAAGTAACGCCTGAATCTATTAATTACTTAGAGCTTTGTTGAACAAGCATGTTCTAAGAAACATAACTATGGTTATAAAGGAACGCCCATTTCACATTTCTATAGTTTGTTTATTCATGGTTAGCTGTTACATCGGCTATTGACAAATGTGTGGATAAAAAACACGTAAAGTTTTTTTTTAAATTGATGTGTTACGCATTTTTCGTTTTATCTAACGTCCTTGTAAATGAAACCCTGTATGTGACACATTAAGCCGCCCACGCCGCGCGGTCGTACTCATTAAAAGATTTTTTAGCGTTAGCGTTTTTAGCGGTCATATTTTCTCTATTGTTTTAGAATTGAACTGGGACCCCGATGATATGCTTTTAAAGAACAGATGTTTGGACATTTGTTAAGGAATTACGGATTTCTGAGAGTAAATAATTCAGGCAAAGATATAAGGGACAAGAAAGCGAGGAAAACCAAGGTGTACAGTGAACAAATAAAAAAGAGATCAAAGTGAACAGCTATAAAGATGTTAAGAAGCTACTTATGAACCGTGAGGAGTGGCGGAGGCTATACTGACAAGAGCCTGGCTCATAAATAAAATGAATAGAGGAATAGATAGACGTTGTCCTACAGAAACGTACGGCTAGGGCAATTGACAATCTGTGTCCTAGAGTGTTTTACAGGGAGAAGTTTAAAGATATTACAATTATTACACTAGCGTCATAGCACATTTACGAAAATGTAATTTATGTTAAGAAGAATACTAGTCTTTTTATGAAAAATTGTGACAACAAAATATTATTACGAGGAATAAAAATAAACTAGCGGTTCACAAATTTATTTAAGGGGCAATGTTTAGGCTTCTATAATAAGATGTCGGTTGATATTAAAAATTTTCCATTTACGAGGTTTCAAACTATAGTGAAACGAAAACTTTATATAGCTTTAGCGTACTTAGTTGACAAAAATCCGTGGTAGTGACCCGTTTAGCTCCAGCAGGTATTCTCAATCTCAATGTTTGAAATAAGTATTGCAAATTAAGAATGTATTAACCGCTCACGCGATGCGCTCCTCCTACCGCAAAATGGCGGCTATTTGGTTTCGCAAATTAGAAAAGCATTCAGTTTAAATACAAGTTTTTATAAATAAAAATTATTATTCTGCATTGCTAAATAAACTCCGTACTACTAACAAAAACATTTCAAATAAAATGCAATAATACACCGCAAATCATGCACTTAAAAAGCACTAATGAAATTTTTGGTGTACTTGGATAAATATGATAATATTCCGTTTGAGTGGTTCTAACGTTTACCATGAAATTACTCCTTAAAGTATAGTTTATAAGCATTTATATTCAGGGTAAACTTAAAAAACGCTACTTACGGTATGTTTTCAATAAATAAACACCGAAATCACCAGCCCAAATAATAACACACACGATTGTCGTGTCGTATTTTTGAAGTTGTTTATTTTTTTTGAATGACAGACTCAGGTATTAAAAACTTTATGGTTTGCTGGAGTAGTTACCGAAATAGCAATTAATATTAGTTCTTTTACCTGTTATAACTTCGATATCCGATAAATCGGTATAAAATCATCACCGGCACCTCTAGGTGTGGTATGCGTCTACGGCTGCATGTATCGCGTGAGCGGATAGAGATTCTTTCTCGCGCTTCTCAAGGGAATCTGCCTTACGAATAAGGAGTAAAGTTTAATCGATATGACGGTCTCAAGTGTAATTTGCTTACCTATGAAATAACAATGATATCGATTTTGAATTTGATGATGATAAAAAATTGGTAACTAATTTTATGCTTAGTGTTTACATGGTTTGGACATGTAGAATAAATGAAAGAAGATTAACAAAACAAAGTTATGAGGCGATAGTGTAAGTTGGTAAGGGCGAAATATATACCATGGCCAGATTGAGGACGTCCTAAATAAAGGCTAGATCAAGAGCATCCTTAGCATATATGAAAGCACCGATGCGTGTTGATAAGGCAATAAATTCAAGTGGAAGGTTGTCGTCTTGGCCTACCCCGGTGGGAAAAGGCGTGAAGTATACGTATATATAAATATAGTACATAGACTCAAGACCTTAAAAATCAGCCTCTAGCATATTGTTACGACTAACAGATTCGACGATACAGTTGTTCGAAGGATGTTTTTTGTGATTCTTGCAACTAGTACATTATGTTATTTGAATAAATATTTAGAATATGTCTGCATCTTAAAAAAATCCATAATTAAAATTTTTACGGTTTAGGGGTCGTAGAGTCCCTCATTTCGTTACGTACACTGGTAGATTCTCTACTACAGCACGCCCTTCTGGAGGAAGTCTTCAGTAGCGCCCTCAGGCCCGCTACTTAGTTTTTAGTTTATTTTAGGGGATTTGAGCCTTCAGCTCGACTTCTTTTCCAGTAGCGCAGTCAAAGACAACTGCAAAATGGCCTTGATAAAAAAGTACTGAAGGAGAGATGAAGTAAGCGTGTGTTAATAGCTGCAGTGTCTACTTGCTTTTTTATAGTATCAAGTAAAGGGACGAACAAGTCGTGGAACTAATGCTAAGCTACACGCTTGTTCATAAAAATTGCAGTGCCCACTCAGAGCTTTAATTTGCAAAGATCTGAGAGACACTGCCGCTGCGCCTGTCACCCTGAGACATAAGTTGACGAGTTCTGTAATTACACCAGCACCCTAACGTTCACATTACTGTTTGGCGGAAGAAATAGGTAAGGTTAATAGGTAAGGCAGTACTTCAACAAACACTTCACAAGGGGCTCTACTGCTACGTAGACTATTCTGCTGCTTCCGGGTGAGCTTGCATTTGTGGAACTCTTAAGGCAGTCCCAGGACTTGCTAGTGAGTCTGCTGAAATACCTGAAAGGTATTCTAGATTAGACTGCCATGCAGAGGATTAGGTTCGATTCCCTGACACGGAGAAATATTTGTATGGCCTACATTTATTTCTCTCGTGAGTTTGGGAGTAATTTGTGGTTGATTGTGTAAGTGTCCATGGTACTCACGACACAGAATTTTCCTAGTGCGGGGCTATGTTGAGTGTGTGCGTTATTATTGTCATTATATTATAGGTGCCCGCATAACCAACAATGCTTCCAAATGTGCGGCAGATTTTTGTGGTTCTCTTGGTAGCTGCATAACCGTAGTGACGTAGATCATCTCTTGTGACTTTGTAAAAGTTGCTATAGTAATTAACCACGTACTTTTTACCTATTTAGTGTTGTACTTCTTCCATTAATGATAATGGAACAAGTACATTTCTTCCGTTCTATAACGTTACATGCTCCCTTTTCATCACCAGTTGTAATTGCTTGAGAAACCTTGTACATACATATATTTCAGTAGCAGTTACCCTCGTGAAAGGTACATCCAGGAAGTACTGCCACCTTACCTGTTTCTGCCGCCAAGCGGTAATGTGAGCATTACTGCATTCCGGTTTTGAAGGGTAAGGTGAAATTATGGGCACATGGGACTTATTTATTTATTTATTTTACAAACATAAGCTGGCAACTATCATTACAGGATTAACCTAATACAATATGCCAAAATTATCACTCGTTGAACATTATTAACATAACATTAGCTGCCTCGGTGGCCGAACGGTTACCATGCCGGACTGCCACGCAGAGGTCCCAGGTTCGATTCCCGGGCCGGGAGAAATAGTTGTATGGCCTACAATTATTTCTCTCGTAAGTTTGGGTGTAATTTGTGGTTGTCTATGTGTGTGTTCATGGCACCCGCGATGCAGGGTTTCCCTAGTGGGGGGCTATGAGAGAGTGCGTTAAAAAAAATTACAAACAGGTGTTTGAGAGGTTTGATTTTAACTCGGTTTGTAAGTCACTTGGTTGGTTAAGAGTATACTACCTCATTGTTTAAGCGTATACTGTATACTACCTCAAATGGCTTTGGTTGGTTCCGCATAGCAGTCAAAGTGTTGAATCAATCACTAGAACACAAATATATAGTAAATTTGAGGATATACACTGATTACAATATGGTGTGAAAACACGAGTCCTAAAAATTTTCACCATAGAAAAAAACACAATCTTACCTCGAAATCTTACAAGACAACCGCTGTACTCCATATGTGCTTTTCATACCAATATTTTTTTTATATCAACTGAACTAGATAGAACACGTATAGTATACAATATGCATTTTTTGAATGGCTTTAAATTCGTTTGTAAAAGAATAAATTCTAAAATGAAGCTAGTGTCCCTGCCCCTCGACCCAAGCAAAATGAACCGTATTAGTACGGAAAACGTTTGAATTCGAGCTGTGATAGTATCGACTCTTAAGAGAGCAGAGAAAGATTATCACTAATAGAACCCTATTGCTATAATAGTGCAACGAAACTGCCTACATCTACAATACACCAAAAAAAAAGCTTTATAAAGTGAGCATACGGAAGGTTACGGGTTAGATAGGAGCCTCTTGAGAAAGCTGACCACGTTTTTCATACGATCAGATTAAAAAGATTTGGTAAACAATGTCTGGGGATACAGGCACCCGCGATACAGGGTTTCCCTAGTGCGGGGCTATGTTAAGTATGTGCGTTAAAAAAAAAATTTATAAACATTAATATAACATTCAAAAATTCTATAGTATCTACTAAATTATATTATACCATATTAAATTACAAACTGATATTTTATTCCATAACATATTACAAATAAAGCTATTTTATTGAACTCACACAGAGAACAGGCAAATAGGTCAATTTTCCCAACAATGACGTTCAAAGTCCTCATCGATCGTGTCAGTGGTGCCCTGTCCAGCAGGTTGGTTCGCCAACAACTCTCAGATCTTTGAAATTTAGAGCTCTGAGTGGCAGTGCAACTGCAAGGAACAGGCATGTCGCGTACCATCAGTTGCACAACTTGTTCGTTCTGTCACTTGGAATAATAAAAAAGAAATCTTTTATTTTCATATCCAATGTTTTTGGAATCCATATAACATAATTATATAACACGATCCATGAATTATGAAGACTAAGGTAATCTTCATAATTCATGTTTCTGGTGTTTTCAGACTTATATTTCTAGATTCTTATGTAGTATTTGCTACATGAAGAAGAAAACACACAGAAGAAGAAAACACAATGTTGCCCCGTAATTAAGACAATAATTAAGACAACCGTTGCGTCTCGACAATCCAAAAAACAATCCACTCATATTTATAACCATAACCAAATTAATAAACTGCTACATGTGTATTTGCTAAGTGCCTATGAGTGTCGAACTGAAAATGGTTAAAGTCAAAAAATTATAATGAAGTTGAAAATCTTTTGCGAGTCTCAGTCTAAGTGATCACCTTCTCAAACACACACACACACACACACACACACACACACACACACACACACACA
>NW_020655773.1:0-9905 GCF_003589595.1 Hyposmocoma kahamanoa | reverse complement strand
CACACACACACACACACACACACACACACACACACACACACACACACGTGGTTTCTGACAAGTATTTTCAAACTTAAAAGAAGAAGTTTACCAGTAATGATGTATGTAGTCAAATTTTTTTTTTACTTGCTACGTGAACATTGCAATTGTAAGGGTATACACTATTGTATTGTTGTGTGGTTGTTGTATTGTTGTTTGTGTGGTATAGTCGCTATCGTAACAAAGCGGCGCCAGTCTCTATTATAGACGGGTAGCGATGTACAGGCCACCAGGGCTTTAATCCTGGGAGTATATTTCTGTTCATAGTTATATTGTTATTGAATAGGATAGCTTCATGTTCATTCATCGATCAGTAGTGTTTTGATACCTTTTCAGGTTTCTTCTACAAAAAAGGTTTTAGTCATCAATACAACTCCCATTGCGGAAGTCCATGTATTTTTTTTTCACTTTTTAACCCTCGACTAAAAAATTAGGAGAGTTCGGGTGAGGATAGATGAGCGTAATCTTATCAGTTGTGACTCGTGTTTTTTTGAGTCACGTAATTTACGGTGCATATATACAAAATGTCCGGTTTGTGCCACACAACGATGTGTAATTACGTCTGTAATTAGGTCACACTTTGTGACATGTTTGTGTGGACGGAGGGAGAGTTGAGGAAAAGAAGGTGAGGGAAGTATTTGTTAGCACACGGACGCTTATTCAAACAAAGAAATAACTAAAAATCTCCATGTCTCGAAATTTAATCATAAAACTGTCGCTCGATTTGAATAAAATTGAGCGATATAAAAGATAGCCTTGCTCTTTTTCACAAACACGTACGGATAGGTTGATGGCAATAAACAGACAGGATTGAGTCATACGCCGCCTGCGTTGAAGTCAAGCCAATTTTAAGTGCGCCACAACACGTAATAAATAGTTATATTATTAATAATCTGGAGCTGCGTCGTCAGTACCACCGAGACGAGTTGATCAGTGCGACGAGGACGGCTTTCGGAAGGTGGAAAAGAAAAAGAAGAACACCAGCCGAAACCTTAGTGACACCGCCCTGACTGGCCCGAATCATTTATTGCGTCCAGCGGTACCGACGACGTTGTTATACGTGTCGCGTCTTCATTACTCCACCAAGTCTGCGGATATTGTGGAGTATATGCGAGTAAAGGCCAACGCAAACCTGAGGGTCGAGCGGTTGGAGTCGCGCCACAATGTGAATTTTAATTCATTTGTGGTGCGAGTACCAACTCAACACCTGTCGACCTTCATGAGAGAAGACTTTTGGCCGAAGGGTGTCATGTACCGGCGTTTCCGAGGACGGCTACCGGACACCCACGTTGCGTCACACGTCGAAGTACATATGTGTAAATAAATAGCGTTATATGTATATTATCATGTTATATTGTATTTATGATTAGTCCGTAAGGTATTTTGTTTAATATTTCTGTTATTGTTTTATTATATTATTGTTATATTATATGTATGTTAGTCTGTAAGGTATGTATCTATGGGTCCTAGTTGCCTGAAATAAATAAATAAATAAATAAAATTAATAAGTGAGCCTCATTTTCATTTTTTTTTTCATTTTATTCATAAAGTGATGTCTTCCAGATTTATTTCACCTTATTGTAAAATTGATGCAACTAAACATTGAAACATTTCGACGTAATGCAGTTTCATTTAAATTTTTGCTGAATTGGTTTGAGTTATTTACATTTAATTGAGTTTAATTCAAAATAATTGAGTATTTTGTAGATGGATTATGAGTTACATCAGTTATTGTATAAAAAATATTCCGAATAGCAGTATCAAGTGAGATTATTACTCTTTGCCATTAAAAAAAAAAACTAAATTATATGGGATTAGTTAATTCCTTTGTCACTTATTTTTTATACTACTTATTTTTTACGAGGAAAAAGTATTTTGGCCAGTTTTTACTATGAATTATTAATTTTTCAAAGAATGATATCGTGGAGCGCTCGTCGAACATTAAATTTAATTTCGCCGACTTCAACGTCCCAAATAATGGCAAAGATAACGCAATTGAAGCTTTAGGCTTATAATATAATATATGTATACTGCCCTTACTTTATAAATATGGGCAGTATACTTAATTTTTTTCGTATTTCATAACTTCATAAACCATATCACAAATGGCGAATCTAAATTCTGTTTACTAGGCAGCAACATTTACATTCATCTGAATAATACAACCGCGCGGGCCGCAAAATTCAAGCCAGTCTCACCCGCGTGGCCGGGACGCTCATTTAAGGTAAAACATAATCCAAAAACAAAACAAATACAGCTTATTTCGCCATGATAGTTAGACGCACGCGGTCGTTGCGCGGTGGCAACGCAGACTCCGCTCTTCAACCGTGCGGCGTCCGCGCGGGGTGAGCGCGAAGAAATTCGTGTCGATTAAATGCGCGCTTACTGTGTTCCAGAACAGAATACCTTTGTGGTATTACTAAATATCAAATTATTTTGGGCTCATTAAATTAATATTGATAGACTAAACTTGTCTAGTCTTTAAACTTTTCCTTTTTTTTTCTTTTTTCCTGCTGTGGCTATGGCTTTAAGGAATTTTTCTTTCTATGTGCTCATTGCCAGCGCTAGTACTTGTAAAGGTGTCTAACTGGGTGAGGAAATACTTTCATAGATTTCTCATAGATGGCGCTACGACTAAAAAGTCGTTAAAAACCAGATAAAGATCCGACAACAAACAAATAGAAGAATTTTTCTTTGTTTTGTTTCTATCTTTGTATGAATAACAATACAGTCAAAATGTTAACAAGAATTCCAGCTCCTTTATCATGTGTGCACGTTCTATGTAGCAATAAGACGTAAGGCGTTAGGGACAATAGGGCAGTACATAAAGAATGAGCTAAGACGGACAGACCTTAGGGGAAATCAAGTAACCCTCACCACTCCATCAGGCCGACGGCGGCGCCTAATTCGATCCACAGTTATTGTACCGCGCCACGTAATGGTTCCATTTAAGTTGGTATGTACTTGTAAGTTGGAAAGTGTTTGTAAAATAAAACAAAAACAATCTAGTAGACAAAATTTTTGTGAATATGTATATTTTTTAAATTTTCCTGTTACTTTTCTTGTGAAACTAAATAAATTGGCTGAGAAACAGGTATAGTAAATCTTTTGAAAGTGTTTGTGTCATACGAAAACTCAAACTTAAATTATCTTATTTCATAGGTAAACAAATTACACTTGCAATAATCAAATTGATAAAATGTTACTGATCATTCGTAGGCAGATTCCTTTAGAAAGAATATTTAACTCTAAAACTAAACACTTTGTAAATAAACAGTTGTACGTACATATTTCCGTTTATACTTTCAAAAATAAACTCAGAGAGCACATTCTATTATATAGGATATCATTTTATAGGAGAAATTTTATTGGTGTAACGCACCGGAAACGTAAAATACATGCAGAGTGATCTTATTAAAAACGCTGTAGGCATATGGCAATGTAATTTTTATAAATTAATTGTGTTATTTATATCACACTTATTTTTATTTGCGACAAAAATTTTTTTTTTTACTTTTATTTGTTAATTTTTATCTTAAATCGGCCACTTCGCAAAGAGTTCATAAAAACCAGCGCTCTGGCTCCGCCGCAGTATTTGGTGAGTTGAGCCCTTTTCAGTGCAATACACTTCAAGCATAAAATCATAATATAGTGCTTGTAACTTAACACATATGCAGCATTAATTAATTTATTGTCTTTGTTTCTTTCTTCCTCTCTTTCTCTCTTTCTTCCTTTTTCTCTATTTCTTTCTTATCTTTAAATATTCATCAAGACAACCTGCAAGAACCTAAACCGGTCACTGTCATGGATTATTGTAATTGGGTTCCAAGTAGTTCCAAGAGTCTGAAGTTTTTGTTTTAAAGTCTTAAGCCTCGCAAATTTTCTTAAAACAGAATCTTATTATGTATACATAATTCAATTGTGAAAACACAGGTTGTATAGAAGTTTACAAGTCATAACAAGTATAGTTTCACTGTGTTCGACCAAACATTAGACATACAAATACGTTGAAAGTATATTTTTTCACGTGCCCTTCAACTTACTAAACCAGATGTAACATGGTTTTTTAATAATATCACAATTCGTATATGGATTTAATAAATCTATCAGTAATTTAAATGCGGTGACAGTTTTATGGGTCAGTTTTAATGGTAATAATGTAAAAGGTTACAAGATGTCAAAATAATAATAAATGCTTTTTATCATATCAAGTGATAGAACGAGTCGTGATAGAAGAAGTGATAGAACAAGTCGTGCGCCTGTGGCAAGTGACAAGCCTGTCCATAACAGTTGCAGTGCCTTGCAGAGCTTTACATCGCAGATCAGAGTGGCACTGCCAATGCGCCCGTCATTCTGAGATATAAGTTGACAGTTCCATGTGCCTGTAATTTCACCAGTACCCTTACCCTTCAAAACTGGAATGCAGTAATAGGTAAAGTGGTAGTACTTCTCAGGACGAACTCTTTGTCGTTTTGAAGAATTTAATTTCTCAAAAGAATTTAATACATTCATTTAAATGTAGTGACATTAAATAAGCACTAAACATAATAATAATGATATGTCGAACGATAATCGCTAAGTGCACAAAATCTATGTAATATAAATATGACATTTTTAAGACGTATAGACGTAAGAGTATTGTGCAAGCATGGTCTGTGTCAAACTGTAAAACTACGTTACGGAGTTTGTTTATTATTTTTTAATTTGTTATTATTATTTATATTTTTTGTTGTTAGTAAATTACTTTATTTAAGTTTAACGTTTGTTTAATAGATAAATTTTGAGTTGCTTTTCAAATGTGTTTACTGTCTTAGCTTCGTTAACATTGTTAAGCTAATTATTGTATACGTCAACTTTATTTTTTATCATTTTCTGGTATTTCTTGGCAACAGCCATGTTTATAAATTTACTAATATTATTCTACCCGAATTTTGTGAAAAAAAAGAAACAAAAAACAAAATTTGTAAGAAAAACAAATAAACGAATTTTGTGAAAAAAAAGAAACAAAAACAGAACAGATCCAAAAATTAAGTTGGGGTAGTGTTGATTGGAGGTATCGATTTGTGCATTTCGAAAGATAATAATATTTTTTTGCCATAGTTGTTTCGCGGCGCGTCTATAATTTGTTATCAATATGAATATCTTTTAATAATATTTTTCGAATTAGTACGCGTGTAAAATATTTATATGACTTATCAACATTCATTAATTTAGTATTTTTGTACATTTGTGCAGTTAGTGTTAAATGGCTGTAATTGAATAGTATTTTTATTAATTTATTCAGTGACGGTTGTAGTACTTTCTTTCTCTTTCATTGTGGCTCCTTTGGAGCTCTACTGCTACTAAATGTAATTCACTAATTTGTACAAATTTGAATTAAAACATACATAATATACGTGCAAAGCTACGTCGAAATGGGTTAATCCTTGGTCTTAACCTACAAATCACGAGAGTGATGATTACATACATACTATCACGGCTATGTTCAACTGGGGTCCGCAAATACTATAGGCTTCCGCACGCTAAGCTCTTGACACGCCTCGTTGGCCTACTCCACTCGCACCAGGCTTTTCAAATATGCCTGTTTTTGTTATTTTTAACAGGCTTTACACAAAAGGAAGAGGTTCCTCTAGTGTTTTTTAAGTGTATGTGAATCAATTTCTTTTTTTGTTGGAAAAGGGGTACCTCAGTTTATTGGTTCCATTTAAATTTGAAGAAAATATTGCACTTTAAGAGTGGAAAACTAGGGCATGTACCCGGTTTTACACACTTAGTAAAGTGTAACCGATATTAATAAAACCTGGCAAATAGATTTAATTCCACGAACTTTTGGGGTTGGCTTTTTATAAACACAAAAGAAGAGTTTCGTAGGTTCGAATCCAGGCTTGCACCTTAGTTTTTCGGAATTTTTGTGTGAAAGTTAATTTGAAGTTTACCATGAGCTTTTCGGTGAAGAAAAACATCGTAAGGAAACCGGTAAAGTAAGTTAAAAATGTGTGTGTGGGATATGCATCCCCAGCACTCTATTTGTGAAAGACACCCTGTGCCCATCAGTGATACTATAAGGCTGACCGTTTTTCTCTTTTGAATGTTCCTTTTTATGTAATTTTCCCACTTTTTTTCACATTGATGATTTACCAAATTGAAACGTAAAATAATCTAAGTCTTTCTCAGAGACTATTCAATGAAATTAGTGAGATTCCTGTCTCAGCGAAATATCCCAACAGAAATTTAAACTGCGTAGGTAAACATATTCCAAGGACGCACTTATGCGATATCGCTTCAATACCATTAATAAATCTATCATGAGAATTTAATCTCGGCTTTTCCCCATGTCAGTACCAACATGAGTCTATCCAAAATTGTTCAATGTGTAATGACAGCGTTCTCGTGATGAGGGTCAACCCCGAGCCAATCTGAAAGGAATTTCAGTTAATATGCCCGTTATTCCAAACAGAGGTCCTGTCTTGAATTTGAATCGCCCACATTGTGGCAATTACTTGCAAAAGTGTTTTATACATTACTGTCTTACATTTTTGAGGCGAAGCTCTCGATTTGTTGGATCCAGGCCATTTACCGCGTAGAGCGAAAGATAGCCAGGTGGATTAAGCGTAAAGTAGCCAGGTGGAAGGAGCTAAGAAAGCCAGGTGAAAGAAGCAAATGGTAACCAGGTGCTAAAGGAGCTACAGTTAGCCTGGTGGAAGGATCAAAAGATAGCCAGGTGAAAACACTGAAAGAAACCAAGTGATAGAATGAAAGACAACCTTGTGAAATTACCGAAAGAAAGCCATGTGAAATAATGAAAGATGACCAGGTGAAAGTAGTGAAAGATAACCAGGCGGAAGGAGCGAAAGATAGCGAAATAAAAATAAAGAAAGTTAGCCAGGTGAAAGGAGCGAAAGATTGCCAGGTGGAAGACGCGAAGGAGAGACAGGTTTTTGTAGCTCCTTGTGAAAGAGTTCGTCCAGACACCTTACCTATTTCTGCCGTCACGCAGTAATGTGAGATGCTGAGTTCCGGTTTTAAAGGCTAAGGGTGCTGGTGAAATTACAGGTACATGACATTTGTTAACGTATCGTAACGTAACGTCTCAGAGTGACAAGTGCAATGATAGTGTCTCTCAGATTTTTGCGATTTTAAGCTCTGAGTGGCACTGCAACAGCAATGGACAGGCGTGTCGCTTACATCAGACGGACGACTTGTTCTTCTCATCTCTTGATATCATAAAAAAAGAACATAATTAAGCGGTAGTAAACCGATATACATCAAAATTTGAAACCAGCATAAAAATACAATTCCACTAATCAAGCCGAAGATTCAGGTCACTATATATTCATTTATTTAATCGTGCAGGAAGAAACACACAATTCACATTTAACAAAAAAAAAACACAAACAGAAGGTTCTGCTTATTTCTAAAAGAAATTTCTTCCTGCAGACTAAAGTATAGGATACAATAACTAAAATAACGGGCTTGCATGCACAACTAAACAAAAATTATGCAATACAAACATAATACAAATAAGGTGAAATTATAAACTGTATAAATACGTAGATAAATTTCATAATCTCATCATGATCATAAATGTAAAGTATAATGGACAATGCTTAGTAATTCTCATTTTGAAAATAGCTAACCAGTCACTCTATTAAATCTTTAAGAAAAATATTTTAATTATACATTTTTTTCTGTCGTAAGCATGTTGTGGGTATTGTGCTTATACATTTAAAGGAATAATTTTAAGTTACGATATATTTTCCAATGCCTATTTTCAGTCCAGACGCATACGGAATAATACTTCGGGGAAACTCTGTAAACTAGATGAACTAAAAATACTCTAAAATAAGTGTATTCGTATATTAGTTAATATCGACAGAACGGACTCCAACTACATTCTCCCAAAACATCCATAAAACGAAATAATCGCGGTTTAAACCAATTAAAATTGCCATTCTCTAATCTAAATTTGTACAGGTCAGGGCTCCACTCAATGGCATATTTAATGCTGTACCATTGACTTTGACTTACAAATAAATGGACGACGGGTCTTATACAAAAACCACGAAAAAAATGTCCCAAGTCAACCTATTTAAACGTAGTGACATGTCAAGGAATATGAAAAAGCTAAAACGTTGAATTTATATTGTAATGTCATCGCAGTACTGTCTAATTTTGCTTGCTTCGCTGTCAGTCGAACAAACGAAGATTAGAGCGTGAATGACGCTCTGTATACTATTTTAACGCCCTATAAGTTCGGACACTTTTTAGCGCGGACCCGACGTCCATATAATTGTAAGTCAATGTGCTGTACCCAAACACATAAAATATGAAAAAAAAACACAAACAAATTTGAAAACCTCCTTAAAAGTACCTTGTGGAAAATGCTTTTTGTAAATTAAACGACTTTTTTACTGATAATAGTACATAAATACTTAAATAAATTTTAACAATTAACACTGACACACAAGCATGAAATGTGATATTATTTCCTTGACATTAATTATATATAAGCGTGACCATGGGACCTGTAAAGGGCCCGAAACGTCGGTTTGTTTGAAAAAACAAATATACGCGATTTAAATCCGGAAAAATAGTTTCATTTCCTATGTGTAACAATCGCGAAAACCTAAGAACTCGATAATGTATATAAGCTGTAAAAAAATCGTGTGTAAAGAGTTTTATCAACATAATTCGAATGCAAACATCATCATTGATGTTCACCCCATGTTATCTCTCGGACACAAAATATTCTATTCAATTGAACCAGCAATGTAAATCGAAGTTAAAACTATAAGATAAAGGGTCGTTTAAGAGCTATCATGAGGATATTGGATACATACAGGGTCTTCAGAATAATGTTATGCACGGTTCAATAGTTGGGGTGATTCGCAATTTCTGATATTGGTTTGTTATTCCTACAGTTTGATGGCTCTTGTAATTTTGATTGCCTGCCTCATATCGAATAATGTCGACCCTTAAATGTTTCGTATTTCCCGTGAGTATTTATATGTCAGTAAGGTTCAATTTTGAAGCTTATGATCTCCATTAGATAAATTTAAAATCATTTCGTGTAAAAATTCGAATATCGTTATATTTAACCAACTTAAAAAGAAAGAGGAGGTTCTCAATTCGACTGAATTCTTTCTTTGTGTGTGTTACGTAATTTCTCGGACATTTGAACCGGTTTTGATGATTCTTTGTTTGTTGGATAAAGTGTACCTTAGTAGTGTATTCAAATTTGAAAAAAAAAATACATTGCACTTTTCAAGGTGGCTAATTAAAGATGATTCCGGTTTATTGTATTTCGCCCACTTTCCGTTAACGGATTTCAATAAAACATGGCAAATGGATGTAATTCCACAAAGATTTGGGGTTGCTTTTTGTAAAATAGTTTTCATAGCTAAATGTTTCGCACACCATCGAATAGAACTTAAGTTCAAGGATTAAGAAGTACCCCATGTGCTCGTTTATGTTACAGATTTATCTATTTACATGGAATTTCCTCCAAATCCATTTCGCAGGACATGATTGAGTAACAAATATTATCGTTCTTGTTCTGATTTCCAACTGCATTTCAACTACAATGTTACGGTTGCAATATCGTTGAAATATGCAGCGTGTCCGATGATTATGGGGCACAAAGGTAAAATACTTTAAATATTGTAGATAGAACATTGTTTTATTTTACGTAAGCACAGGAAATGAAACTATTTTTCCGGATTTAAATGGCGTATATTTGTTTTTCCAAACAAACTAACGTTTCGGGCCCAGTCAAAAAAACGTTGGTTTGTTTGAAATAACAAATATACGCGATTTAAACCCGAAAAAATTGTTTCATTTCCTATGTGTAAGAATCATGAAAACCT
>NW_020655772.1:0-17482 GCF_003589595.1 Hyposmocoma kahamanoa | reverse complement strand
TTTGGTTTTTGCCTCACTTGTGACAGTTCGTTTGATATGAAACTATCATTCTATGCGTTATTATTCTAAGGTTTTATGTATGTTTTCTGATATCTCTGTCAATTGTGGACCGATTTTGGAAATTCCTTTATTTTTTGAAAAGGCGCGCTCTCGTAGTCGTCCCATTGTCACGACCAAGTGATAATCTGATGAGGGGATCCCATGAAAATTCTCAAATTTTATAGTCATGTCCGTATATTCATCAATATCTCCGTCAATTGTGCACTGATTTTGACAATTATTCTTTTATTACAAAGGGTATACTCTGACTGTGTTCCGGGTTAAATAATAATAAATAAAAACTTCACTTGACACAATACATGTAATCAACAAATCATCGTCGCCATGACGACCAGAAAAGAAAATATAAAATGTACAAAGGAGTCCGTAATAGTCCCATTGTCACCAAGAGTTCAGAATCTGATGCGGGTTTCTCATGGAAATTTTTCGGTCGATTTTTTTTACTTTAGCAAGAGATATTTGGTACTTAGTAGTGGCGAGGCGTCCATATAACTCGATTTCCACCGGCTTGCCTAAAATTTCCCGCGTACCTATTACCAGTTGCACCGCGCATACCCCACCATTTAAGAAACATTTATTCAATATATTCACTATTAAACGCGTAATAACTTGTCCCGATGCACCTCAACCAATCAACGCGAGGTAAGCCGGCGGATCGGCGAGTTCTATTTCATTCATGAAACCTACACGCTCCCATTAAAATATGCGCACACATTCGCAATAATCCGCTTTGTAATATATAAAGAAAAGGCGGCCAATAAGCCGCAATAATTCGAGTTATTGTTGAATAGCTTACACTTAAATTTAAACCTTATTCCAACACATTATAGTTTAATTTGTTTTAATGTTAGAATCTTTACCAGATGTAAAACTTTCTTAAAATAATGTAACAAAATTATTATAATAGGAAATTAATACAAAGTAAATAAATAGTGTTACATATGTGTCTATATTTTTGGGTGTTTCTTTTTAATAGGACTACGTAACCAGTGCATGTAAAAGGTCATGGTAATTCGTAGATAATTAAAATAGCAACACTTAGCATTAATGTGTTTGTTTACCTACTTTCGTATCGCGACGGGCAGCTTAAAATGTAAAATCACTTTAAAAACTATGGTTATTTTATGTGTAGAATAACTTATCCTATGAAATGAACTGAACTAGTATCTTGTGTCCTAATAAGTGTTTTTTAACGGGAAAAGAAATTTTTGTTAATATGTTTTTTGTTTTTTCAAAAAAGTTAAAGCTTCCGCTTTACCAAGAAAAATTTTCACGCCTCGGAAATGCTATTTAGATATAAAAAAAATATACGTGTGCATATAGTATCATTGAGAGTACGTAATTTAGACATTAAAGGCATAGGTACTAGTGACTAGGCGTGAAAATAATCGTCAGTGAAGCCGGTCCACAACAAAAAACACCTACCTTAACAAAAATTTATTTTGCCGTTAAAAAGGCGCCTTGTGACACTTAACCACAACACTTATAAGCACATAAGGTACAATAAAACACCATTTATTTTACTGATGAAGTTATTCTGCACTTAAATTGAGTACCGATAGTAATTACTTTAACAACAAACTTTCGTATCGCGACGTTGAAAGAAAATGTTGCCATTTAAATTTTTAATTTCAACTACTAATTACATATAACACGAACGTCTACATTATTTACGTAGCATAATAAAACATCCGAACGTTATATTTCGTAACACTAAAATACTAATTTACCAATTGTATTATTATATTATTACAATAATTTTGTTACATTATTTTAAGAAATTTTTACGCCTGGTAATGATTCGGATATTGAAACAAATCATGGATTAAAACTAAATCGTATCATAGTTGAAATAATGTTTAAATTTACGTGAACTTTGTAGAATAGAAGTCGGGATACGACCGGCTTGCGTTGTAGACCGCGCTATGTGATTCGCTGGGTTCGAACATACTCCGTATTATCAAGGACAGACGATTATGCGTTAATTACTATTAAACGTACGCACGAAATTTTAACAATAATTTTTATAATTACGAATAAGTTGTGCGCCTGATGATAAACTACACGCTAGTCCATAACAGTTGCAGTGCCATTCAGAGCTTTAAATCGCAAAGATCTGCTGCTGCGCCGTCACTCTGAGACATAACTTGACAAGTCCCATGTGCCTGTAATGTCTCCAGTACCCTTACCCTTCAAAACCGGAATGCAGCAATGCTGACAGTACTTCCCTGGACGAACTCTTTCACAAGGACCTCTACTGCTACGTGGAATATTTAAGGCAAACTGGTCGGAATTGAGCTAAATGGATGTAGAGTCGTCTCCACATGAGAAGCAACCAATAAGGCCCAATCTGCAAAATTACGACTTTTCAGGTGAGAGGCTTAAAGATTCTGTGAACGATTCATGAAATTTATAGTTTGTATTATTTTTAGTTATGCAACAGAAGTGTCATAATGGACTTAGAAACGGAGACAGATGTCAAAAGTAAATCTTAGCGGAAACGGAGACGGAAGCGGATTTTGAAGCAGAAGTATAAACACTATGGAGATCTCAAGGAGATAGTTCCAAATTGGATTTGTTTTTGGTTCATAATTTAATTTAACAAACTACAAAAAAAAACATTTGCCCCACAGCCAAGTGATTCGCGTCACGCTGCGTCTGTCGCGAATAAAGTTGTGAGTAAAAGTGAGCAGAAGCAGAACCTGAAACAGATGGGAAAAAGCGTGCGGAACTTTTGCACTTGCGAAAACAGAAGCAGAGGTCTTATTTTTATAACTTGTTTTGTGACCACATGTGGTTTTATTGTAACAAAGTGTACTTTTCTACTGACACCACCATAACACAGTTTATGATGATGTTGCGTGTTTGTACGTGAGTACGTGTTTGCGTGCATGCGCGCTCTCGTTTGTGCGTACTTGTGTGTCTTGCTCTTGTGCGTACCATAAGTCAACATTATAAAGTAGGTCGTACGTATATTGCGTGTGCTAAAGTTATTTTTAAATGTAATATTTTCAGCTATAAAATCTCAATAAATTCCTATAAATAGGTAATTATTATGTCGTGCCGCACTTCAGCCCTTTAATGGCGTAGAAATTGTTTAATAATTGAACATTATACTACCATTGCGATCTTGAGAACCTTCTAGATAGCTAATTGTTGGCGCAATTTCAGTTGTGAATTTGATAAGGTTTTTTAACCGACTTGAAAAAAAGGAGCAGGTATTTTTTTATGTATTTTACGGGATAACTCACGCACTTGTGAACCGATTTTGATTTTTTTGTTAGAACAAGGGTATCTCAGTATTGGCTCTATTTAAATTTGAAGATAATATTCCACCCTAAGGGTGGCAAACTATGAATCCGGTTTCGCGTACTTTCCGGTAACCGAATTCAATAAGACTTGGCAAATATGCAGATGTAATTGCACGAAATTTTGAAGTCGGTTTTTTTTAAGTTTCAATTATTTCGTTGATTGTTAATTAATTTTACTCTCCTATTAAAAGCTTTGTCTTTTTATGTGAGTTATTTTTTATGTGATTGCACAAGCAGTATGTCTACACCCAGTATCTTGAATGGCACTGGTGTTATCCATTCCGGACTAAAATGCGAAGTAAATTAGCAGACAAAGGTAGCGTCCGGATAGGCTACGGTAATTGAAGACCGTGGGCTTATTTTATTTATTTGAGAAACATACAGCATCATGTAATACATTTCAATATTGACACATGAATGTTTAAATTTAATTTTCGCCGTATATTGCACCGCGCACCGCTACGAACGCGTATGCGTTACCACCATCGAGTATAGAACCAGAAATAGAGACGAAATGTCATTTAATTTGTTTAAAAACTATTTTGCCAAATCATTACGGTGACAACTAAGCTTCGATTAGCCAGCCTGAATTCAAAACAATTGACGGGTATCCTCAATTATTTCACTTCAAATAGACCAGTTTAACTTGAGCTTTGCTATAATGAACGTAAATTGCAAAATTATATATTTAACACAGAATCACCCATGAAATTTGATTTCGTTTGTTTTGTAATTAGATGTTTTGCTGTTTTTCCCCACACCACCGAATGGAACAGCACGCCATTTTTCGAGATATTATCTTTATTACAACAAATACTAAAATAAATTGTTGGTTGGTTGGTTGTTGCTGTACTATTTAGCTTTCTAATTTGTAATTTCAGTGCAAACGAGAGTTGATATTTGTAAGTGATGTATCACTGATGAGTTACCAAAAATGTATGGCCCTTATTTCATCTCTATTTTTGGTTATATACTCGATGGTTACCATAGACGAGAATCTTCTATTGGTGCAAGTGTCACGAACCGTAAGAAACCGCCTTTGGGGGAAATTAGTACCGTAGTATCCCATTATCAAAACATTTTGTTGTTACATTAGAAAAAGTTTTTATTTTAATAGTAAGTTTTAGAAAAAACCATCAAAAACAACGAAAAATATTTAGGCGACAGTTTCGCAAAACTATTATCAAGATGGATGACATGTTATTGCTTATCAGAATATAGTTATAAACGCAATTCGAAAAAAATTTAGATTTTCATCATAGTATTCTTGTGCTACATTGAAGTAACCTTTGTTAAATACAGTAGGTATTGTTATATTAACACCAGCGTCGCGAATTGGCATCTCGATTATCGAGTATGAATAGAAATAATCTCAGTACAGAGTACTAATAAAACCGACCTCAAAAGTATTTGCCAAGTCTTTTTGAAATCGGTTACCGGAAAGTGCGCAAACCCGGATCCATCCCCTAGCTCGCCACTATACGGGACTTGACATAGGAGATAGTAAAAATCGGTTCTCATTACTCAAATTATATTGAGAGAGAAAAACGCCTTGAATTGGAGAATAGCAAAATCAACCATTATAATAATTCCTCATTATAATAAAATTTGTGAACAGCCAGTCTTAGAGGTGGATGATTTTCTTCAAAATTAAATGGGACCTCTATGGAGGTACCCTCTTCCCAACAAAAAAAGAATCATGAAAATTGGTGCACAAATACCGGAGTTATCGCGTAACATACATACAAAAGAAAAACATACAGTCAAATTGAGAACCTCCTCCTTTTTTGAAATCGGTTAATGAAATGTTGAATAATTCTAAATTTGAGGACTCTTAGGGTCGTATTCCAGAACGCTACTCAATGCTCAAGTCAGGACTTGAGTATAGCAGTGAGCACTGAAAATCATACTCAAGTCCTTGCCATTAGGGTCGTATTTCCAGTGCTTGAAATCATACTCAAGTCTGCTCAAGTCCTGACTTGAGTATTGAGTAGAGTCCTGGAATACGACCCTCAAATTGAGAATTGTGGAGCATCTCGAATGCTGGAACTCAGTACAAAGGTCCATAACAAAATTTCAACGGAGAATTTCGACGACTCACTAAATGGACCCGTGACTCAGATGTTTAGAGCGATGCTACGTTGCAGCATGGACGTGGATTCAAGTCCCACCGGGTCAACGAAATTTTTCTGTGTGTTCGATCTTGTTATTCATAATCATAGTGGAGTTATTTTACAAAAAATCTCAATAAATGCATTTATAGAATAGAATAGAATAGAATACATTTATTACATAACACCACAACACAATAATAAACAGTAAAAAATAAAAAGTAAAAAAAATAAATAAAAATAAAACAGAACTAAATTAAAACTAAAACAAAGTAAATTAAAACAAACAGAAAATGAATAACAAAAAAGAAAACTAAATAAAATTAATTAAAAATAAAATCTTCGCAATAAATAATTATGCGACCACAAAGCTGGTCAACACTATTGTTGTACTAAGTAGATGTCATGTGTGCGGCTGTGGCGTATGTAATAGGATCCACTCAGCTAATGTCACCGCCGGGACAAGGCTGTGACGCTGATTTTCAGTGGACCTTAAAACTGAGTGAGAACATTTGAGGATTTTTGTTCAAATTTCAACAAACAAGACACGTCTACTATTTGATGTTATTTCTTTTAACACTGAGCGACCGCTCCAACTCTATAATCTCTATGCAACGCAAGTGCACCACGAGATTATGCGAATATGTGCGTCCGTCCACATGATGGGCGTGCACAAATACAAGCCGCGCTGCTACATTTGTTTATAGTTACCTATCTTCTTTATGTTACCATAAAATATGATTAAAACTGTCTCCAATGAAAACGTATCGACCAACCTACCCCAAAACGATTACATCAGTTGCCGGGTGGCGGCAAAGGTGGAAAATGCGTTCAATTACCGCCCAGCCTTTCGCCTAGCGGAATAGCACTAGGCCAAAGGGCAAAGTTCACAGTTATGTACGGATTCGTTCCATTTCGCGGATCGTCGCTCTTTGTGAGCCTCTAAGAAAGCGATTAACAATTTTATCTATAGTTTTAACTGCATCGGTGGCCGAACGGTTACCATGCCGGACTGCCACGCAGAGCTGCCAGGTTCGATTCCCGGGCCGGGAGAAATATTTGTATGACCTACATTTATTTCTCTCGTGAGTTTGGGTGTGATTTGTGGTTGTCTATGTGTGTGTCCATGGCACCCGCGACTCAGGGTTTCCATAGTGCGGGGCTATGTTGAGTGTGTGTGTTATTATTATTATCTTATCCTGCCTTCTTCTTCCCCTGATTGATGAATATCGAGCAATCCTTATTTGTCCAATGGCTAATAAAAACTTTTCAGCTTTTTTTTATACAGCTAAGTGACGGGACGAACAAATGGTGCGCCTGATGGTAAGCGATACGTCTGTCAATAACAGTTGCAGTGCCACTCAGAGCTTTAAATAACAAAGATCTGAAGGACACTGCTACTGCGCCCGTCACCCTGTGACGTAAGTTGTCAAGTACCTGTAATTTCACCAGCACCCTTACATTTCAAAGCCGAAACGCAGTAATGCTCATGTTACTGTTTGGCGGCAGAAATAGGTAAGATGGCGGTACTTCCTTGGATGAATTTCTTCACAAGGGTGCGTATTTGACCTCTATCTTTCTGCTAAATTCATAACTCAAGCCAGTAGCTTTAACTTCATCTAAATGAATTGTCTCATCCACAAAGACAAATACAAAATGACAAGACAGGTTACGTAATGTGTAATAGACATTTCGTAGAGCTACGCCACAAATTGTCTACGAGTATTATATTTGTCCTTATGATCTACGAGTTTTTATTAGCATTTGTCTTTTTCTTATAACATATAAATGCGCATTTCACCTGCATTGAGATGGATCAGATGAGTTTGATGGTAAGTTACGATGAGGTCGACGATTGAGCACGCATACCTAAATAATGCCTGTTCACTCTCGCTTTGAAAAGGCCCAAGTTATAACGTTCAGGGAAGAATTCTGCAGGCAGGGAATCGTAACGCTTCCAGCGAATCCTTGGAATATCCACGACATAGGGTTGGAACCCAAGTCTACGTCTTAGCCCACCGATGATGGAAAGGTGTAGGCAGAATTAAATTGTTCAATTCCATCGCAAACTCTCCGCGGTCTGCAGCTTCGCCTCTACTAAGTCCGAGTCATCTATAAGCCTTTTGGTGAGCTTGCCAATTGAATCCAAGGTGGACGGCCTCATATCTTTCTACATTAGTTTTGATTATGGCCACCCTCCCTACCGACACTTAGGGTATACGAGAAAGAGTTTTTCTTTGTGTTCGATCTTTGTATTTAATAATAATCATAAAGTAGTGGTAGTTATTTCACAAAATAAAACAAATACATAATAGTTAGAGAGCATATTTTTTAATACAGTTGCTCAAAACGTGGTATTTTTCGTACTACATATCGTGCCGAAAGTTGGATTTTTCGCACTACTGCTTTTTACTTTTCAATTTTTTTTAAATTTATTGTTGTTTCAAGTTTTAAACAAAGAACTAATAAGGTTGTATATTTATTTAATATTTATGTGCTTTGTGAGTCATTCGTCATTAAAACTTATATTTACTTACAAACATCTTATTTGTTTAAATTGCATAGGTGTTTTATAAAACAACGGGTTACATTTAAAAATACCAAAATTTTTTCAATAAAGATGGCTGATTGAGTATTACCAATGACCGGAGGTGAGCATTATGCGAGACTGCTGCGCGCCGCGCCACTAAAATAGTAATTTTAATGCGGCTGAACACTGGCAACAGTTGCCATATTGAAAAAAGTCGGTCAACAAATGAGTTTTTTTCTAAATACTGTTTTAAATTACTTTCAACTTAGAGGATGGAAAAAGAAATTAGTTTCTAAGGTATTGAAAAACGTCGTTTGATACACGTGCGGATTTGTCATTTTCAATTGTCTCCAGTCTTCAGAGTCAAGAAGCCTCGAGACTCGTGAATAATGACTAACTTTCCGGCCTTGTATCAAAAATAACTATTTCAAGTTTTCGTAACTCTAAAATTTAATTTAAGTAATAATTAAATGTTTTTAAATAAGTACTACGTGACAATAGCATCCAAACACAAAATAATAATATACTGAGTAAAGTAATATTGTAGAAAAAAAGTGGGTTTATTTATTAATTAACCTTACTGCCAGATTTTAAACTATTTTTTCCTGAATAGTTTGATTTTTTTTAAATTTTTTTCGCAGGAAATTATATTAATAATATATTTACTGTGGCCATTTTGAAACCCGTAAAACTGCGCAAATGTCACAAAAGGTTTCGGTAAGGAATCAACATTCTGCCTAGCTTACATTTTGCTATTTAATACTAGAGATCTTAGAATAATAACGCATAGAATGATAGTTTCATATCAAACGAACTGTCACAAGTGAGGCAAAAATCAAATTCATGTAGGCTAGTTTTAGTAGTAGGTTAATTTTCGGTTTTAGTGAATATTTATATAAAAATACAAGTTGAAACGCGTTACTTCCTTGTGGAATGTGATGTTAGTATCTATTTTATGTTTGTCTGACGTATTTTTACAATCATTTACCGCACATTTCGTCATTTTTAGCTAAAATTCTGGAGCTGTTCGCGGTGCAAGTTGACCTTGAGCACTGACGGCCAGCCCGCTCGTGTAGGCCCTTTGGGAGCGCTTCAATTTGCCTAACTTAGCGTGTGCGGGCTAGGTTTCTATGCGTTATTATTCTAAGCTAGAGATATGCTTTCATAAATCCTTGATCCGTGAAATAAAATATGATTAAGACATATACATACACAGCATCACGCATGTCCCCCAAAGAACCGTCTATCAATTTAACCTAATCTTCTAATCTGATCCATCTAGCATGAACTTCCGTTCATGGATTCTTATTCCAACAGGATATATCCAGTGGAAATTCCTCGACAGAACTGTAAACTAGAATTTATATTCTGTCGTGACTCGTGAATCGTAAAAATATAACGATGAAATATGGCAAACACACCAAGATAGTATACATTTTCCATTAGTGTGTTGTTTGAGTAATTAAGTAACGGCTGTAATTAAAATTGATGAACATATTTAACCTCCCTTGGAGGGAACAATGCCGCTTCTGGCTCGTTGTGTCTTCCAAATAAATAGCACATAAAACTCTTTCCTATCGCATTTGGCTGGCCATAAAACCAAGAGCATTGCTTGGAAGGTAACCGAGTGAACCTTCACGCCTCGCTCCACATAACACTAAAACAATAAGTGTCTATCCCTCATTCGAGGTGAAGGTCGTTTCAAGATTAAATAGAACACGTACGCAAAAACACGGCTGCAATAAATTATACGCTCTGTTCATTCACATTCCTCACTCTGTTATTTCAACAACGTTCAACGAAAATCAAGCAACATGAAACGGACCAATCAGAATGAAGTTCTAAAACGCGCAAGCAAAGTTTTCCCGAAAAGCCTTATATAACAACCTCGTTGTAATAGTATCTGCAATACTTGGTTTTACACAGTAAGCCGGCGCGTAGCCAATCCGATTTAACGCTACTGCCCAATCAGAAATCTATTTTTATAGCATTGTGATAGTGGCCAAATGCCTTTGGATTAGAACCCGAGCTTTTCGTAGGATGTAGTCGTTCTTTGAGTAATCTGGATTGATAACCGTCCTCTTGTAGAGGATTTGGTCTTTGGAAGTTTTTATTAAATCGCACATCATACTAAATAAAATAAATGAATCAGGTTTCCATTTGACCGTAACCATAGGACCTGAAAAGGGCCCGAAACGTTGTTTCTTTGAAAAAACAAATATATGCAATTTAGATATGAAAAAATAGTTTCATTTCCTACGTGTAACAATCACGAAAACCTAAGAATTAGATATAAATGAATAAGTAAGCATACATGAAAAGTTGAGGCTACAGTCTCTCGTACTCAATCCTTTACTCTGTAATTTCACATTTGTTATTTAACGAGCGTAAGAGCGCCTTAAAATTAGATGCTTATAGAAATGCTGCAGTGGAGCCATTACTAATACACATTCACACAATATTTAGAAGTATACTATATGCAAGCACAGGAACCTTAACACTTGCTGAACCCAAATCAGCCCGTGGACAGGGTTGTTACAGACCATTGACCGTCTCCCATTGGTGTGAAAATTGTATATATTACTAGTATAGTGTTAAAAAACATAAAACTTTAGCATATGACCATAGTATCAGACAGAAAAGAAGGCAAGATCTTGTAATACCAACTCCAAGTACCAACACTGTATTTGCAGATAGGCAATACGACAAACGTGCGGCCAGCTTATACAACACTTTGAATAAGGAATTAAAAATCTACAGCAAATTGTATTATGAGTGTGGTGTAAAAAGACTAGGTATGTCTAAATGGATTGCGGGGAAAACATATGAAGAAGTTGAATCTCTGCTTGATAACCACTCTTAAATACACGTACACACACGCATACACAGAGAGAGAGAGAGAGAGAGCGAGAGAGAGAGAGAAAGAGAGAATGAGAGACACGCACACAGACACACACACACACACACACGGTAATTTTAGTATTTTTGTAACCTTGAACGATGTAACGAGAAATGTGTTTTGAATGATTACTTGGTTTATGTAATTTAATACGTGTGTCGAATGAAAAGCGGTGCCTCCTGACACAGGCTATACTTAAAAGGAGGCTCCAGCCACTATTATTTAAGAAACCATGTTTTTGAGAAATAAAGATTTTATTTATTTATATTATTTATTTAGTTGTCACGGACTTCATCCGGTTCTCAAGAGGCTCTCCTATGAGCGCTCCTGGTTCACGTACAGTACCCGCCTTATTTTCCAGATAGGTACCGGAGCGGTTGGCACATTCGTTTCGTGTTGTGCATAGCACAACTAACGGTTGTCACCGCTAAGCCGTTGACTCTAACGTCCACTACCAAATCTCGACTTCGGTGGCGGAGCTGTTGGTACGTTCACCTCCCGTTCTTGAAGCTATCCCATATCCAGTTCGCAGAAACCTACGTGACTGGAGGAACCGGAGGACGTTTAGCTCATCCTCCTTCCATCTCCTTGGGCTAGCGTCGCAAGTGTCGGTCGCAGTGTCCTATGACAATGTGCGGACATAGCTTTTAGCAGCGCACACAGGTGCCCTTCAATTTACGCGTCACTGTGGTTCCGCCACTACTAATTTCCATACACTATTTCGAAGCGCAGTTGCAGCGCCACTGTTGTGACATGCGCGCGCCACTTTTCCAGTCACAATTAGTGAACTAAAAATGACTGAAACGCCATAGACGCGCGGCTGCCGCGCCAGTGTAGCTCTTCTACAAGCGTTTTATACGAATTCGCCCTAATTCTACGCAAGTAATTTCCGCTAGTTTTCAAACTCCACACCGACGTAGGACGTGTCACGCAACGGCTCAATAAAACGGCTCGCTCTTTCTGACACCGATGTAAATTCAAATTATGGAGGTTTGTGTGCAATATGAAACTAAGATATGACAACATCTGACAATGACTAAAGATATACCTAGATAACTGTCCTATATATACTTAGAGAACCCGGAACCGTGTTCAAGGTCAACTTTGTTGTAAGATTTTTGATGAACAGCGCGTACGACCTTACATAGCGCATAGACCTTAGTGACCCTGAATTCTTGGAGAATGAATTTCGAAACTATTGGTATCAAATTTACTTTGTTAGGAATTCTTTTAACCGTATTTTATTATTCATTTTATTGCATATTTTTTTATTTTTCAATCTCTTTTATCAATAGTTTATTATTAATTTAACAATAGCTTTGTTACCAGTTAATAAACGCCAACGCTATTTAACCAAAACCAAATAATATCGCTGTTACGTTGTATTACTTACTTGGAACTGTTACTTCAAATAATTATTGTAATAAAATGGCTTATGTATATTGTACTTTTGATTTTTATTAAATTCCACGATGTTTTAGGACCGAAAAAGTTTCCCACGTTCAGATGGTTCTTAAGTGGAACGGATACAGAGTGAACAGACGGCAACTACGACGGAAAGCTAAAGGGGAACTTCCGGACGTTTTACAGCAACCAGCGTTCATGCTTTACGTGAAAGGAAAACGGACGAAATTGGTACAGTGCTAAAAAAGTACTCTATAAAAATCGTGTTTACGTTGCTATCTAAGGTCGCGGGGCATGTGAGATCACCTAAAGGCCCATTTAGATGGAGAGAGTTTCTCGCACGCTTCGTGACGAAAACTCGTAGGCGATTATCGTAAGCAATAATCGCCATAAGATTATCGTATCATAATGTTTACATTCAGGCAAGAACTAAAATCTCGCCTACGATTATGTCATACGAGATTCGCAAGCAACTTAATCGCCTCCTCGATTGTTTACACAGATAAATATGTAGTAAGGAGATTCTTGCTTACGAGTTTTCAACTTATCTAAACACGATCTCGTATGACATTTTTTCAAGTTCATACGATTATCGTACAAACGGTTAGAACCGTTTTGAGTGCGAGAATCGCCATTCTAGTTCAGTGATTACTGCGGTATTAACTATGGACATATCGAAATGACGCAAAAATCATTCAATCATTTTGGAACTGGTGATAATATTAAGTTCATTGCATTGTAGAGAAATATATATAATAAATATATAATTTTTTTTTTCAAATTTTATATAATATATATTTCTTAATCCAAAATTTTTTTTCGTTCTCGTTTCATTAATTCTTGTCTTAGAAAAGCAGTGATAATCAAAACACCCTCGCGCACTGCACTCGTGGTAGAAACGGCTGGCACTGAAACTCGAAATACGATTTTTGCTTTCGAGTTCTGTTCACACGGAGACGTTCAATATTGAAAGGCGAGGCGATTATCGCTCACGTGGACGGTCGATAATCGCAAATGTTTAGGCGCGGAAAGTTTTTTATATTCTTTCGATAATCGTATCTTCGAGACGATAAACTCTCTCCATCTAAATGGGCCTTTAGGATGTAATCCCCTTTCAATCTCCGAGCGTTTACAAGATTGATTGCAGTTGTAGGAGTTCCTATATTGGGCAGGCAAAACGCACCATAGCGGAAAGAGTCAAAAACTCATCGCGGCTGTTAATTACCGTCAGGTCAATAAGTCTACAATAGTCGAGCATTTGCTGGAGTCAGGACCAAACCACTGTATTGACTTTTATAATCCTTTCTATAGAACGTCATCGTTATAGTAGAATCGTACGTGAAGCTATTGAAATTAAAAAAAAACATCGTAATTTCAACCGAGAAGACGGTTTTAAGCTTTCATCGTCATGGGATCCAGTTATCAGCAAATGTAAACGACATGAAGTATCGCCCGACAAGTCGCCGGATGTCGTGAGTGTTGTGTGTCGGTCTAGCCCCCCTAGTGCACAAATAAATAATAATAATTATAATAACGCACACACTCAACATAAACTAGGGAAACCCTGTGTCGCGGGTGCCATGGACACACACATAGAAAAACACAAATTACACCCAAACTCACGAGAGAAATTAATGTAGGCCATACAAATATTTCTCCCGGCCCGGGAATCGAACCTGGGACCTCTGCGTGGCAGTCGGCATGGTAACTGTTCTGCCACGGAGGCAGTTAAAATCTTGAATTTTAGGATTTGTATATGTTAATAAGTCGTTTCGCCAAATTTCATTATTTGGCATTTTTTCGGGCAGAGTACGTACACGTAATGTTGAATTGATGTTTACCTGAAACTGACATACGTCTTTTTGATTGACATTGCACATTAACTATTTTTTTGTTTAGTTTGTTTTTTTCTTTAACTTAACTTTTAAATTCTTATAGTCAATTTAATTGATTCGACATATATATTTTTTTCCTCTTAGTCTAGAAAAATAGGTTGCCATCAAAAATTTTGGCTAAATACGTAGCGTTTGCCACCTGCGGCTGCGGTGTGAATGGTTGTGTGATTAAGTGTGTCGTGCTGTTTATTTTAACCCCCTATGGCACCAAGAGGTGATGAGATGCCGATCATTTTGACCTGGTACGGCGATGAACGTGTTAATAACCAGTAAGACTAGCAAAATAACAGTAAACATCGGGCGTCAGCTCATACCTCTTTGCTTTGTAACAAAACAGTGACCCCAATTGCTTCCAAGTCACGCGACGTGCGCTAATAGTTTTGCTTAGTTAAGTTGAGTGTTGAACCCATTTTGCCATTTGCATTAACGTAATATATATCCCCGCCAATCTAATAATAATAACTTAATCCAGAGGTTCTCAGACTTTTTGTCTCGTAAACTATTTACATGTGTAACAGAGTCCAGGGGGGGGCCGTGACAAAGGGGCTCGCGTCGACAGTGAAGGAAAAAACGCTTAGTAAAGTTTAAGGTGAAACCTTTAATAAAGTTTGAGTTTAAAGTACAGAAGGGCGTAACGGGAGGTCCGATAGGTGCTCGTACACAACCCGATCGCAGTCAATAGTTCAATGTGGTCCAGTAGGACCCGTACACACATTGAATTCAGAATTCATAAATAGATACTTTGCTTATCTACTTATGGTGCCGAGGGAAAATCTTAACATCGCGTTTTAGGAAATAGCCTCAAAGTGGTCAATGCCATCTAGCGGCGTCGCGTGGAACTAACGCTCCGTTACACATGTAATTTTTTTCCGTTTCGTGTAGACCCCTTGCTTTTATAATATGTAAATAGATATTTGTAATGCAATGCTGCAAAGTTGTTGTTTGACATGAGTGTTTGTATTGAAACTTCAAGGCACGAGACACAAAACAACTTTTCACCTCACTATAGCTAGGAAAATGGTACATGAAAGGAAAACAGTTGAACTATAACAAATCAGTTTTAATAAACAAAATTACTTATCGTTGTCAATTTAATGTCAACAATTTATATAACTTATAAAATGTACGACAAATCGCGAAGTTGAACGTGTCACTATGTTTTTTCATCGAAGAAAAAGGTGCACCATGTCTATATAAGACTGTGGTGCACCTAACTTTTTCTTACGGTGAAGAGATATATAATATCTCCAACATAAGAAAGAATTCTGTATATACCAATGTTATACTATGTACAGTCATATACACAAGATACCTGACCCCCCCAAACCGACTTCGTCGACCTTGTGGTTCTGAGCACAAAATGTGAAGAAAATTGTTAAACAAACTTAATCTTTAACCTGTGAGCCGTAAAATTTATTATGGTATGACTCCCTGGTCGTCTCATTAGTGAATGACATTTTAAGAAAGTTTTTAAGCCAATTTGATCTTTAATGTATGGTTCTGACTTAAATACAGAACACCAATTTCAACCAGCTTTAGCAAAGCCGTCGTGGCCTAGCGGTATAAGGATTGCTTTGCAAATTGAGGCAAGCATGGTCCGAGTCACTTCAAAAATAAAATATTATTTAGGTTTATAATATATAATAATATATAATAGTGTATTTTTTTATTTTTAACGTCGGGATAGGTGTAAGGAATGTCTAAGTCTTGTTCATACAGAACAATAATTTCTAATTTTAATAATTCCGTGACAAGAAAGAAAACTTTGAAAGTCACTAAAACCTTGAAAGTAATTAAAACTGAATAGACAAATAGGAACGAAACGTGAAACAATGCGTAATCACAGAAGACGTGATCGTATGCAAACTGCAGAGCGATTTCGTGATTTGTTAATCTAGCCCTGTGGTCTGTGATCTATCCACACCTACCTTACACTTTATTAACAATATCTACCCACCTTAGGCAATTTCTAATGAACAAATATTGTGATTTGTCAACGTTAACATTAAAAAGTGCAGCAATGCTGTTAAAAATATAACGTTAAAACAAAACAGTGCTCCTGGAATCGAACCACGGGTATTGTAACTGGCAGTCGATACAACAATTTACTTGGAACTTAAATGACGAAATTTAGTATTGGTTTTAAAGATATGTTGATCATCTTCAAGCAACACTCCATTATTGCTTGCACAATAATTGAAATTGATGAATGAAATTGCTTTATTTTTTCTTTGTTCAATACGTAAGATGGCTCTCAGAACCAAAAGGTCGGTTTGGGCATGTTAGGGGGTCAGGTATCTCATACATATGACTGTATGTAATCCGGATTATTTCATTTATGAAAATTCAAACGTATCACAACTACATTTTCCACAATATACTTCAAGAGAAATATGAAATATTTTGGTCATTTTGATCGTCGACAACCATACTAACTTGACAAACTGGTTGTGGTGGGTAAGGTCGAAAGAAAGAGACTCCTCGGCCAGTCACGTAGTCGATTGAGTGACCAAGTGACCGTTCTCACTGGCCTCCTTACCTTTTCGTAGCAGTAGAGCTCCTTGTGAAAGGAGCTCTATTGCTACGAAAATGAGAAAGTTCCGGTTTTGAAAGGTAGATAGCGCCTTCTCGCTTCTACTTTTTTCGTCAACAGGGTCAATTGCCTCCTTGTCATCAGGTGTAGTAAAAGTGAATGCAGTTCATTCATAATTTATCCGTAGATCAATTAATATAGACGGAACAATTAATATATAATATCAAACATAAAAAAGATATCGTTTATTTAAAAAAGTGCACATTCATAATAGATCAATTATTTCTTTGATTATCATATAATATTATCCCATTTATATTTTTTTTATAAACGCAACCTTACCTTGGGATTGTAATTAGAGTTTTTTTGTCAATCGTAGCTCACATAATCGCTTGATATCGGGTGGACAGTGTCCAAAGACGTGTCTGTTACTTATTAAAAATAATATATACAGAACCAGTATGTCGGTGCATGAATTTAACGCCATTTCTCTAATGCATATAACCTAACATTTAATCAGCTTTTGGATAAATCGTGCTAGTGAACCGTAGAGGCCCCAGCGCGTATGAACAGAATGATCTAGATACACGCCATTGTGACTGCCATTGAACAGAAACAAAAGGCGAAACATTTCGTGCTATTCGATTCTCTAGTATTCAAAGTCTATTTGAAGAATTTATTTATGTGTTTAATTCTATTACACTTGTCATTTTGTTAGCCTAATAAGGCCCTCACAGGA
>NW_020655771.1:12129-13090 GCF_003589595.1 Hyposmocoma kahamanoa | reverse complement strand
TTTCAGTACAAATCGGCAATTTCATACTTTAACCCCTATTATTATTACAAATTATTGCATGAGAATTGCTAAAACTAAGAAAACTTTGTATGCCATAAGGCGGATCACAGTGATTAAAAATTCATTCTTGTAACAACTTTATAACCAGTGTATTACAAAGAAATAAATGATTTGATTTGATTTGATTTGAACGTCGGTTTGTTTGAAAAAACAAATGTACGAGATTTAAATCTGGAAAACTAGTTTCATTTCCATATTTTAGGAAATGAAACTAGTTTTCCAGATTGCCAAACTGTCAAAATTGCAACATGGCGAAATTAGATATAATATTTCTAACTTTTTCGTGCAATGTTAAATCACTTAAAAAGCGCAAATTGACGTGCGACTTCTAATACATTGTGAAAAATAATGTAAAACCTGTCATAAAAGTAATCCGCTGGCTGAATTTTAAGAATTTAAGTATAAAGAAAAAAGTTTATAAATATAAACTTAAAAAAAATATAGTTATCGATTTTCGGTTTTAAATATTTACAGAAAGCTTAAATATACAAAATAACTCACAAAACAAACCATTTCCAAGAAATTCTAAGCTTCTTCAAGCTGATTTCAACTTAGATTTACTTTTTGAAAAGAAAATAAATTTTTCTCGGCTACTTCATAGCCATTCTTTAAAAATAAAAAAGGCGATAAGAATTTAAAGCTTTTTTCAAAACACTGTTGAGGGCATTTTGTCTACAGCTCTCTATGTATAAAAAAACTTTACAATACGAAAAGATTAGAGAAGACATTTTATTTTTTATCTCTTAATGTAGGAAAATGTAGTGTGTGTAGTTTATTTACAGTATAGGTTCAATCATTCTCTATCAAGAAAAAATAACCCATCTGCAGGTACTTGCGGCTTTACGAGTAAAAAGAAGTCAAAATTTTAGATTTGTTATTTACTTTTTAACACAATATGCTA
>NW_020655771.1:0-12119 GCF_003589595.1 Hyposmocoma kahamanoa | reverse complement strand
ACGGATTATTTTTTTCTACATAGAAAATGATTGGAATTATACTGTAAGTAGCGCACGCATATTACATTTTCGTATATTTTGAGATAAAAAAGAAAATGTATGTTTCTCCATACAAAAACAAAATCTCTGAAACTATCAACTTTTTAAAATCCCATGGGACTACGGTATAATCTTATGTTCGTTAGATTCATACCTATCGTTGTTATATTTACTCTTCTTGTGTTTTAAAACTTTATTATTAATATGTTTTATATAAAGCAGGAGGCAAACGAGCAACCGAACCACTTGATGGGAGGTGGTCAACGTCGCCCATGGACATTTACAACATCGAATGAGTTGCCCATGCATTGTTGACACGCTTTTTGAAGAACTTCATGTAATAGCGCAAAGTCTAACAAGGCCAGGCACCAACGGGCTCTACTCATATGGCGAGAGATGCGATGGTGGAAATGTGACGGTGGCACCAGTTCGAAAAATTCCTCTAAGCACATTCCAGAATTTAACATAATGTAAATATCATTTGCAGTGCCACTCAGAGCTTTAATTTGCAAAGATCTGAGGGGCACTGCCACTATGCCCGTCATCCTGAGACATAAGTTGACAAGTCCCATGTGTCTGTAATTTCACCAGTACCCGTACCCTTCAAAAGCAAAATTGCAGGGATCAGTGCTTGGCGGCAGCAATAGGTAAGGTGCCAGTACTGGACAAACTCTCTGGACGAAACTTTCACAAGGATCTTTACTGCTGCTAAAAATTGATATTTTACGTTAACTTTACGTTTTGGACTGTCTCAGCATCTGCTGTATTTTAAAATGTATTTTATTGTTCTCTAGGTCGTTAATGTTAACATACTGTCTAATCTACAGCGATGTAACCAAATTATTATGTAGTCAAATGAAGATTACTCCAAATTTAGATGTATTCATGAAACGGTTGAAAAAGATAAGAACAGAGCACTGTGGTTCCTCGCCCATAGAAAGGGGTGACAAAAATCAGAAATGCTAAGATTTTGGATTTTGAGTAGCAAAACGAGTTTGTTTATGTTAATGAACATATATTTAAAATAAAAAAATAATATATATATATACATGTAAAAATACATAAAAAATCACAGAAATAGTCTTAAAATTACGTAAAAAATCTGCCGATTTATATACAATGTTTTCTATCGTATTATATTTAAAAAATAAACTTACATTATATTAATTTTTATAAAAATTGTTAAATAATATCAAATTACCTATATAACACTTACTTAATTATTAGTAATTAAGTATTATTAATTATTAGGCACTAAATACAATATTAACTTAATTAATAAATTACAACAAAGAATGCAAGTCCTTCAAACATTTTTTTTTTAAGTTAGGAGTCCTAATACAGCTTTTATAAAATACTCTTCTTCTTTCTAGGCAATTTTCTAAGTCCTGATATCAAAGGATCAGAACTTAGAAGAAGCTTATTTAGAAGGTCCCTATTAGTCACAACCCTAGACATCTTCCGGGTATGCCGGAGACGAAACGATTTACTGTCCTTGTTTCTCGATTCTGCGGCTTCGGACAATTCTCCAATGGATAATAGTGCATGGTCTATCACGCTAGATCCATGGACTAATATCTTATGAACAGAAGCCGGCATATAGTACCAAGGATAAGTTGCAACAATTTGCCTGGCTGTTGCCATGGCAAATTCTTTAAACCTATCCGAGTTTATCCTATACCCAGAATTCAAAGCCTGCAGAATGATGGCACAACGTTCTATCAAGTTTTTATCGATACCTGTAATTTCAGCAGAAATTTCGGGATTTTCAAAAAACTTTCTAGCCGTGTTACCATCATTTGAAGTTCCACTTCCGCCTGGCTTAGGTTGGTCGACAATCAAACCCATCTTTTCCCTGAATTGGGATTGGATTAGCTTCTTTTTTTTGCCACGTTCTCTTTCTGAATATCGCCCCTGACTTGCCAGGTTTGAACATCCAGTCTATAGGAAACGTGCAAAAAGAACTCGAAAAATCTAATCCAAGCATGAACCCAAAAGCAAAACGATCGTGATCTACTGCCCTTTGAGAGCATAAATCTAAATCATTCATCTCTTTTGGAGTTGCCTGACATATGTAACATTTAGTGGAAGTTGTGTCAGTTAATGCATTGCATACCTTTCCGTCGACCATGGTTAACTGAAGATTGTGGCATACGCTCCAATTTCTGTTACCAATATTGATTTCTGTGCCACGCAATGCATTAATTTTTTCAAAAAAAATATCGTTCTTCTTCCACCGAAACTTGAGTAGTTTCTTTTTTATACTGAAACCTTATTGAGCGACAGTATCTAGTGAAAGAAGGACAAGGGTTTTTCCAAATTACTATATCTTCTCCTTCAGAATTTTTCAAAAGCTGCAAAGAAACATACGAAGTTACAAACAAATTACTGTCATCGTCCGTTTCAGAGTCACTAAAAGATTGTTTGTACTCACTATGGGCTGTACTTCCATCAAACCCCCATTTTCCTATTAAGGCAAGGGAGTTTTCCGGATCACCAGCAGAAAGAGACTCGAGCACTTCTTTTTGTGACTCCAATAGCCGTGAAGTTTTATGATCAAGCAGAGCTTGTAATTCAACTTCAGCGCTCGATTCAGTAACAGTAATTTGATCTGCAACTGGGTAACAGCTTTGCTTTTCCTGTAAAACAGACTTATAACTAGGCAACAAATTAAACGGTAACTTATTATTTACGAATGAACGAATCAACAAATAGAGAGAGAAGTTTCCGCATAACTGGCGTCAGCAATTCCAGCCGAGTCATTACTTAACATTGAAGCAAATGATTCGTCGATCTGGCGGGTCTCACTTCGCTTTCTCTGTTGCGAGCGCCTACAGCATTGGTTGTAGTCCTTCTTCGGCCGTCTGCGCTTTTTAGGGGATCGCGATGACGTGGCGAGGAGCTCGGCCGATTGGCCAAATCCAAGAGTAATTGTTTCGGTTGTCATAAGAAAATCGCCTTCTGCCGCCAAAAACGAGACCTTATGGTACCTATGCTTTTTCCACAGCAACTTTATTCTCGTACAGATGTATTTTATACGTTGCTGCAATTTATCTAAACAACAGTTCTCTTTATCTTCCATCTGCATGGAGCTCTGTATTTCTTCGAATACATGTTGTACCCGCTCCGAACTAGCCAATCTTTGGTTTTTGAATTTGTACCAAATATCAAATACTAACTGTCTGTTAAAGACGCAGTGACGTTCTGAACCTAAAACAAAAAATATCAACATGAGTAAAATTTAAAAAAATCTTAATTACTGTTAATTTTCGTAGTTTCTGCTACGAAACGCATAACTTGGCGTAGCACCCAAATAACTCAAAATACTGGATGAGCCTGGATCAAATTTTAGTAGATTATTATAACAGAAGGTGGTCTCTAATTTTTTCATACCCAATGTATTGTAAACAAGTGTAAAAAACCGGTTAAAAGTTAAGATGAAATAAAACTACATATCAAAATTGATACAAAAAAGTTGATCGCGTAGCGCTCAAATAACATGAATACTAAATGATAATTCTACAAATGAATTATGTATTTAAAATATACATACCTTAACCTTGAATATCCATCACAAAAAAATACCACGGTAATTTTCAGTTTCCGGGAATCAGTAACAAACAAACACGTAAACAATGGATGAGAAAGAGCGCGTTAGATGTGTTCACTTCGGAGGACGTTTTGATAATGAAAGTAATTAGTAAATTACTTCAATTTATATTTTTTTCAATGTTTGGACATAGTAGATGTAATAGTGAGTACTCATTTAGCGATACGTGAACATACTTTTTTTGATTTTTGTCGTATGGGGGGAACCATAGTGCAGAGTGGGGAAAAGTTGAGAAATGAGCACAGTGACTCATAATATGAGACGTAATAAAAATACACCGCACGACACACAACTGACATTCAATAACTCAATATGAAAAACATAGCAAAAGAGTGAAAAAAAAGTAAACATTCGCGACAAGTTTCTATAAGTCATAAGACTAAAACTAAGGATTTTTTGCAATAGTTACAATTTGAAAGAGTGTAATAAACTAGTGTTATGTATAACGTTTTGTAAATATTATTTCGTCTAAATGTGTCTCTACCAATTTATCTGCGACTGTAGTCATTTTGAGAATCAATTTATTATATCCGTTTACTGCATTTTAAAAGATGAAAAATTGTATTCGAACAGAAATACGTCGTAGAAGTGGTGGATGACCACTAGTTAAGATGTAATCATAGTTTCCTATAGTGCTCGCTACCGCTCCCCAGTGGGCACTGAAGAGTTCTAGGTGGGGTATAGGGACCTCGGAAACAATCTGGGGGCGATGATGCTGTTCGGTGCTACAGCATTTGAAAAAACCTTTCGCACTCTTGGTTCCACTCGTGGGTCCAGTAGGATATTCAAGTACTGATGTCCCCACTTAGGTGGAACCTACGATCTTAGTTTTAACAAGTAAAAATCTTGGCTCGTGGCCCTGTTTAATGACAAATAAATGATAAAAATATAATTATATAAATATAATTATTTGCTGTGGTGGTGTGCGTTGAAGTTTGGGAACCTATAAGATATATAAATATTTGTTTATATTGTTTTAAGACCTACTAAAATCATATAGGTACGTAACATAGATGACAGTTGTCCAACTAAGCCTAGATAGATGTAACGGTTGCTTTGAATAGAGCAGTGAGGATATACGGCAAATGACAGGTATTGTAGTCACATCCACGCCCCTCGCTTTGATATCCCGCCAGACAAATAACCGACTCGCTACACAAAGGATAGTAAAAGTATTAAGGTCTATGAATCCGTTCAGACAAGGATGGTTTTGTTTTCAATGCAATTTGTTTGACATAAATTGTAATCGTGTGGACTACAGATTGCTTTCGTTATTTGCCGACTGTCTCAATGTTACATACATATCGTCACGCATGTCTCCTTTTAGGGTAGGTAGAGACCATGGACCTTCACCTTCTATTCTCCTGACCAAGGTAAAAAAAACAATGGAGGGGCGTAAAAACCTCGATTACGACCCGCTGTCACCATAACTCACACTCTCAAAATGTGAGGCACTATGAAATCTTGATAATGATTGGTCGTAGTTTTCCATTTAAAAAGATGTAGCAAATTCTGGACTGTTAGCATAATTTAAAATTTACTCTGTAGGCATATTGTTGAAAGTTCAATACCTTTTATTGCAAATCACAACGTTTGATTTTATTTTTAAATTTCATTCAACGCGCTGCCACCTAGCGGTAATTGCTGAAAGATGAACGATTAACGCCTATTAACTTTTTCAAAAAAGTCAACCACATTGCAGCGTAATTAGGTTAATTTTCGGTTGTTTATAACAAACAATTTAATAGGAGAAACAGTAAATGTAAAATGTATTAAAATTAACTAAAATAAGACTTAATGATGATGATAATGATGAAACACCACCAGGGATAATAATAATACAGGTGCGATTATCATTTTTGTACTCCAAAGTATTTTACAACGATTTTCGAGGTTTACACGACCATATTCTATTGTATTTATTGTTCTGTGCTTTTGACAAACCTCCTTCACTTCCTCCACTCCCATCAGTCTCATCATACATGCCCTTTTATTAACCAACTTTAAAAAAGGAGGAGGTTATATGTTCGGCGGTACGTATGTTTTATGTATGTTTTTCGATTTCTCCGTCAATTGTGTACCGATTTAGAAATTTCTTTTTTGTTTCAAAGGGTCCATTCCCGTGGTGGTCCCATTGTCACCAAGTCAAAATCTGATGTGAGGATCCCATGGAAATCGAGGAAAATCCTCAAATTGTATAGGCCTACCAGTATATTCACCGATTTCTCCATCAATTGTGGACCAATTTTGAAAATTATTATTTTTTTGTTTGAAGAGGTATGCTCTCTAAGTGGTCCCTGATGCCGATGATGCTGTTCCGGGTTCGTTTTGGCTATCACAAATTAAAAAAATATTTTCTGCAGATAAAAGTCGACTTTTCACTTGATACAATACAATGTAGTTAACAAATCACCGTCACCATGACAACCAGAAAAAAGTATAAAATGTACAAAGGAGTCCGTAGCAGTCCCATTGACACCAAGACGTCAGAATCTGATGAGGGGATCCCATGAAAATCGAAAAAAGCCGATAAGCAAACTTTTGAGGTAGGTTTTTATTTTTCATTGAAAAAGTTACAATTATTTGTTTATTTTTTATTTATTTATTTATTTATATCAGGTAACAAAGACCCATGTATACATACCTTATAGACTAACATACATAACAATATAAAAACAAAATACACCTATACTATATATACCTTAAAACAAACATAGTTACAATATAATAATAAAAACTAATCTACACGATTTCCCTTATCGGCGACGTGTGGCGCAATCTGGTGTCAGGTAACCGGCCGCGGAATCGATTATGTATGTAGTATGTTTTATTTATGTGCCAGACCACAACAACAATTACCGGATCTCAAACTAGGAAATGCCCTGTACAACAGTAGGGAAATTAAATCTAAGAGCCCCGAAATATCCAGACCAGAACAATTTATTAAACACAAAGCTTGGATCTCCTTATTCAGCGCTCGGTTCGACTACTTTTTCATACTTACTATATTATGGAAGTTTTTTGCGCATTTTCTATATGTAACATATACTATATTCTGTATATAATTATGTTTAAAAGTTTTTATAGAGCGCTACTGTATAACTCATGTCATCTCAGTTTTCTTTGGACACTAAATAAATATAATATATTGCTATAAGAGTAATACTTGATTTGGGCTTGATTGCATGGTATCAGGTGGCGATCTTATCCTTTTAACTTTTCCTCATTCTCTTCCTGTAATATACATATACTCGTACAATTAATTGCTAACATGAAATTAATATTATATTATTTTAATTCATTATTACACAATTACACATCAATATCCATTACGAATACAATTTACCTATAGAATAAAAAAGTTAATAATAATATTATAAAAAGTACTTATCCTAGCTTTTACATTGAACAATAATTGTAAATTTATTGTGGTTAAACAATATTTATTTCTCTTAAGAATATAAATTCACTTACAGAGAAAATTTAAGATCTTACTTCAAAACTTAATAGTAAAGCGCACTAAAATCTATACAACCATCACCATTCACTGCGTATTAAGAAAAATAATGTAGGTAGACAAAAATTAAAATCATACGTTTTGAGTTGAATTTATCTGCAATTAGTTCCGATGAAGGTAGTTGCACGATGCGGTCGGCATTCACACGCAACAAACAAAAACATGGATGTAAGAATTATGACTTATTCATCCTGCATCTAGATATGGCATAGACAGAATTCACTTTTTAATTATTTTTTTCACTCTTAGGACAATTATTTAGTCACATGATTTATTTGTTTTTTTTTAAACTTAACACTCGCATTTACTGTGTGTATTTATTATTATTATCATTTCTTTTTTTAATGTATTACTTGTGTTAGGTTTTTTAAATTTATTTATTTTCGACTTATTTATATTTATTATTTTTCTTTTTTGTTACTATTTGTTAAAACTGATGTTTACCGTTGGTTATATTTAGGTATTTATAAAATGTAAAACTGTAAATTTAACTTTAATAATTTTAATTATTAATTGTAAACTTTTTAATTTATTTATTTATATATTTATTTCATTTATTAATTTACATATTGATGGTTGTGAAAGAATGAATAACTTAAGCATTTTTTAAAATCGAGCTATCGTTTTTGCATTCTTAATGTAATTTGGCAGTTTATTGTACAGTGTAGCACCTTCATATTCTATATTATGTTTACCGTAATTTGTTCTAGGTGGTCTGAGAACTAGGTTGTTCATACTACGTAGTTTGACACTCTGTAGTTGAGATTTCTGTTTAAAACTAAGGACAGTATTTATATTATTGTTTAGGATTTTCCTTAAAAGCATGCACGTCGAGTACACATAAGATTGTCTTATATCCATTAATCTTGTTTCTTTATATATATTATCCGTAGGTGTGTAATAATTATACCCGAAAAGTATTTTAATTAACTTGTGTTGTTTAATTTGAATCTCTTTCAGATTACTTTTACTAGCCGTTCCCCAAACTTCAATCAGATAATCAATGTGAGGTTTTATAAGAGAATTGCTTAGAATAATAACGCATAGAAACCTAGCCCGCACACGCTAAGTGAGGCAAATTGAAGCGCTCCCAAAGGGCCTACACGAGCAGGCGGGCCTTCAGTGCTCAAGGTCAACTTGCACCGCGAACAGATCAAGAATTTTAGCTAAAAATGACGAAATGTGCGGTAAATGAGTGTAAAAATATGTCAGACAAACATAAAACAGATACTAACATCACATTCCACAAGGAAGTAACGCGTTTCAACTTGTATTTTTATATAAATATTCACTAAAACTGAAAATTAACCTACTACTAAAACTAGCCTACATGAATTTGATTTTTGCCTCACTTGGGACAGTTCGTTTAATATGAAACTATCATTCTATGCGTTATATTCTAAGGAAAATTGTAGATAAAATAGCGTACTTGTTTAGAGAAGCATTTCACATTTCCACACAATGCACCCGTTAGAGATAGCAGTTTAGATTTTATTTTTTCTATATGTGGCTTCCAAGTAAGATGATTATCCAATACTATACCTAAATATTTTTCTTTAGTGTTTCTTTTAATTACTTGATTGTTTATTTTCAGTTCTATGCTGGTGTTAATTTTTTTATTCTTTGCTGAGAAAATGACGTTTTTGATACATTAATGGTTATTAGATTCACTTGGAACCACTCACTTAATATATTTAGATCACTTTGAGCCTGCGTTATAATAGCATCAACGGAATGACCAAAATAAAACTCGCACGTGTCATCGGCGTAAAGGTTTACGTCTCCCACAAGTCCAATTTTGGATATGTCATTGACATAAATCAAAAATAGGAGCGGTCCCAAAACAGAGCCTTGTGGAACGCCACAGGTTACTTGTTGGGGATCACTTACATGTTCGTTTATTTTTACAAGTTGTTTTCGATTTTGTAAATAAGACTTGAATATATCATATGTATTACCATCAACACCGATGTGGAATAGCTTTTGTAGCAGTTTTTTGTTACAAACTGTATCGAAAGCTTTTTATAAGGTCGATAAAGATACCGAGAGCTACTTGTTCCTGGTCAACTTTAGTTTTTAGTTTTGTTGTTAGGTCAATAGTTGCTGCAAGAGTGTTAGAATTTTGACGGAAACCGTACTGTTTATTGTAAAAGTATTTTTTTGAATTTAAATAAGTTTCAAGACGTGAATGAAGGACCTTTTCGAACATTTTCGATATTACCGGTAAGACAGAGATTGGTCGATAGTTACATGGTTCGAATTTGGACCCAGATTTATGGACAGGACAAACCTTGGCGATTTTTAGACTATCTGGAAACGTACCTTTCTCCATACATTTGTTGAAACACTTAGTAAGAGTATTATGAATTGATTAAAATTATTACGAATTTGCACCTCTATTATACTAAATCTATGATTTTTATAAACCGAATTCCAGCGTCCAGCTACGCTAGTCCCTCCGGCGGCGGCGCGGGCGAGAGACGCAAGTTTTCAGTTTGGGTATTCGTTGGAGATAAGGAAAGAAAATATGTGCAGCGCAGTTGCGCAACCAAACAGGTTGCTGCCTGTTCGAAAGTACTCGCTCCCGCACCTCGTCTCGAGCCTCCGGTCGAATGGACATGACACTTCACATAATTACATATACATTTCATATATTATCCAATTTGTATAAAAATATTAGAATTTAAGTTTATTTTATTGATATACTGCTATTTTACATATCATAAGTATTTCTCATTTGTATGTAGTTGTATGTACACTACCTATTAAGTCGGTTTTCTTATCTGTGTATTTATTTAATGTTGAGTTCTGCATTGTTGTCAGCGGGTCACTCGCTCCGGGCTTGCTGAAAAGCTGAGCAAGTCCCGATTGCACCAGACGCGACACGCATGACGGTGAATTAGGTACTGCATTAGCAATTGTTTTAATTTAATTTTTGTTTTTTTACAGTTATTATTATATCATTATTTATTTAATACTCTCGCTTCTCCTGGGGCCTAACAGATTCATTTAGAAATTGTTATTATTATTGTTCCTCTGTTGTTTTGTTTATATGCGTTTCTGTTCTTGTGTAATAAACAGTTTTCTTTCTTTCTTTTCTTTCTAATATGAAAAAAAAGTATCTTGACAGGAAACAACGAAATAATAGTAAACTCAAATAAGCGACTAAAGTAAAACACTCTGCGTTTTTACATGCTGATTCCGGAACTAATTTGTTTTATCTCTATTGCTTCCTGATGCGTCCGCATCCGCCCGTTCGCCCTCCGGCACTGCGCCATCTTTTTGTTTTCTCCTTCTCTCTGTGAAACGTTATTCATTTGACACTACGAACTTGCCAACAATATGTAGTATCAAATTTTTTGTGAAGTAGAACTCCTTGTGAAAGAGTTTGTTCAAGGAAGCACTGCCACTATACCAGCTATTTCTGCCGCCAATCAGCAAAAATACGAGCATTATTGGATTCTGATTTTGAAGGGTAAATAAAGGTGGTGACAGGCGCAGTGGCAGTGCTCCTCTGCCCTTTGCGAGCTTTAAAGCTATGAGTGGCATCGTAACTGTTATGGACAGGTGGGTAGTTTACTACCAGACACACGACCTGTTCGTCCCGTCACTTGGATATTATAAAAAAGAAATTCATCGAAACAATTAGGTACCGTTAAATAAGTAATATTCGACCAAATTAAAAAACGCATGTTGTGAATGACCCTTCATACTTGACATTGTCTCTTGATTGGCCGATTATTACTTATAGGATTTGTCTTCTTTACGTCAGAGTGACGGGCACAGGGGCAGTGCCCATCAGATCTTTGCCATTTAAAGCACAGATGCTTACCATAGCGCACGACTTGCTTGTCAAGTGACTTGATAATAAAAAAAGGTAATTTATTGCCTACTTATCGAGTTCTTAGGTGTAGGCATCGAGTATCTGGTTATATACTCGATGGATGTAGGCTACTGAAATTTTTCTTGGATCTAAATTGCGTATGTTTGTTTTTTCAAACAAACCAACGAGTCGGGCTCTTTGCAGTCGGCAATAACCCAAGGCATTTGGCAACCTAATGACTTTTGTTAAATACTCATTAAATTATTAAAAACACTACTAAAGTCCTATTGTCAATTATTCTACACGAGTGTCACGTGGACCAATCACACAAAAAAATCTTTAAATGCTCCCCGATTTCAATATATTTTTTATTTATTTTTAAGCCATACTTGAAATATCATTACAGTGTACCTAATGCGATAGTCTAGACCAGGGGTTCCCAAACTTATTTTGTCTGCTGCCCACTTTGAGAATAAATTATTTTTTAGTGCCCCCATTTTTTCACCTACTTAAAAACCACTATAACTTCAAATTAAATTAATTATTGTGAGCTTTATATATTAGCGGATATTAAACATTCATTCTAAACGAGACTTTTACAATAACTCGCAAGAGTTAACTTGAGACCTGAGTAGGTAGTACACAACGGCGCTCAGGTCTCAAGTTAAATCTTGCGGGCTACACCTGCCAATGAGAACGATTATTGAAACGCAACTTTATAGTATTCAGACAGAGTATTTTTTTATTCAAAATAAAACAATCATAATCGATTCTAATATAAAAACTAATGTGAAGGATGGATCTGATGCTGTTTAATAAGTTGGTTGATATCAGGTTCCAATTTACTCAAGAACAGCCGCAAGCCACCACGTTCGGTAACATGCAAACGATTTCTCTTTTTAGTAAGCAGCGTTGTCACAGCACTAAAACCACGTTCATACAAATATGACGATGGGAACGCTATCAAGAATCGTTGAACGATTGACCACAATCCAGGGTACAATTGCGGGATCGGTTTTTGTACCCAAAATTCTTGGTAGCCATTTTTGAACTTAATTTTTATTTCCTCGTTCGTTGTCAATTCTATAAGTTCTTCTTCCAGTTGAGGTGATATCGATATGTTGGCATTT